>NC_085021.1:13282196-13371119 GCF_963692335.1 Osmerus eperlanus
ATTGAACTGGAAATCAAACAAAAAAACCTTGAGTGCATCATGGTAAACTTTCAATCGGTTTTCCTGTTCCTTTCTACTTATGACTTCCCCTCTGTACTCAATAAGGAAATCTCCTTTTTGAAAGCACCGGCAGCTGAACACACCCCGACCTGGAAGTACATATAATAAACTTTAAACAATGCAGAAAATCAGTTAATTGATTTAATTTGATGTCTTTCTGTGATAAGTAAAAAATGTTACAACATTTCTAAAATGTTTCTGTGGATTAATCCATAAACAATTATTAAATAAAGTATCTATCTAGATCAGTGGTTCCCAACCCTGGTCCTCAAGGCACCCTGTCCTGCCTGTTTTAGGTGTTTCCCTGCTCCAACACACCTGATTCAAATGAATGGTCATAAGCAGGCTTCTGCAGAGCTGGATAACGACCCATTCATTTGAATCAGGTGTGTTGGAGCAGGGAAATATCTAAAACATGCAGGACAGGGTGCCTTGAGGACCAGGGTTGGGAACCACTGATCTAGATATACAATTATCTTCCCAAAAATACAAAATAACAGCTTCTATTTTGAGCAGTTGCTTGTCTCCTTTTCAAATAAGAAAGATGTTCTGATCATAAAACAAGATCTATTCTCCTAATGTGCAGTTTAAAAATAGATTATAAGTAAAAAATAAATAAAACATCTTTGCGTAATAAACTCTGTAAACCTTTGCTAAATAAACTCACCTTTAAATGAATTAATATATTTTACATCAAACCCTTCCCTATCTTCACCTAAAGAGCAATAATAACTGGCATCATGTTTGGGATTACTTTTTGCTCTCTGTGGCCTTGTTCCTGCCATCTCCTGCAAAGATCAGATGGTGTTAACTTGAGCAACAACACATTACTGTATACAATATGATTGTATGTGAAAAGTATGAATTATTAATAGTTAGTAATATTAGTAGTAAGTACACCCCTGTTCAGACTGCAGTTTCTTATTACAGACGCTTCCACTAGAGTGAGTTATTTTTCCAAAACGGAAGCTAGCTAGCTTTAGTTAGCATGGAGGGTGCAGAGCACATGCGCTCTCTGAGCCTATAAATGTAACGCTTTTCTTTGGCCAAATATGTGTGTAAAGAATGCTGATATGGGATATGAAACATAACCATTAGCTAGTCAATGTGCAAGCAGCTTCTCTGTTGAATTCATACATTTGTAAATCTGATTCTGAAAGAGTCAGTAGGCCTACGTGCCTCCCCAGCCACGAACCTCACCGCACGTCACTGGCCGCTTGCTAATAACTAGCTAAACTGTCGTAGATCAGATGCTTTGGTGCATCCAAACATCAAGTAACTACACCATTCTTACATAACAATATGTACATAAATGTTTAAGGTATATTAAATGGTTCTTACCTCGTCCTGCACGCAAAGGAATGAAAGGTGTTCAATTAAAGAGTAATGTTTCGCGGCAGAACTTGACGTATTGTACCACGTTGATAGAAGAGGAGGGGTATGACAAAAAAATAGCATAATGTTTGATTTATTCAGGAACAAGAAAACAATTGACTTACGTAATGTTTTGTTAATTTAATTCAATATTTCAAAATAAATGGTTTATTATACATTTTGCTTTTATTAGGCGGCAACAGTCACATGGTATCTCCCACTATCTTGTTTAACCCTGTATCAGGCAAGTGACTACTTTTGATCACTTCTACTGACCTCCTAAATGATGTCACGGCACCTATTAAAAACAAATTTTTATTTAGAGACATTTTGTGATTGGTATTTGTTATTATTAATTTTCACCCAAATGAGGTAGCTTAAACCCTTTATAAACGTTTCCTTCCTCTGGAAACTGTTGTCTATTGGCAGACACAACACCAGCAGAAAAACATTGTCTGATGTACCTGCCTATAGACTACCTAGACAATCTCCATGTATGCAGAGTAGTGGTATTACCTGGGCATAAGGACCTAATATCAATCTTAATAGTTTTATGCTTACAGCAAAGTAAGTAATCGTGATATATTTGCACTATTTTTTAAATCAATGCTTTTTATTTGGCTCATGGTGGCCCCATTTCTGAGTCAGTATACATAGCCAGTCTTGTTGATTATTTGGCTGAGGGCATTCAGGCTTAAGCAGAACAGCAGTGGGAACAGAGTATCTCTGCATCTCCTTGGTAAATGCTATATTTGATGGAGACTTGTGCGATTGGCTTGGAGTTGGCTGAAGGTTTTGGTGTTCACAGCCTCATCAATATATAGAATAGAAACATCCCCCAGTGGGGGAAATTCAAAATATTTATAAAAAAAAAACCATATATATGAGGCTTTTCAATTTCCAATGATCCTTACTTCTATATTAGTGACAGATTTTACTGGAATCTACTGTACTGGCTGCGCATAGACTCTGCCTTGCCGTGAAGTGGACTGGCTCCTTCACCCCACTGTTCACCTGCTGGATAAAACCCACTACATTTGCCTCCATTTCTGCACAAGCCTTGCACTCATGGTCAACATAGCAGATAAATATATGTACTAATCTGCTAAAATAGACCTCCACTGCTGTCTTAACTGTATGAGCATTTTAAATTTTTCAAGCTGCTATAGAACAATCAGATCATACCGTTGTGAAAACATATTTTTAGACACCCCATGCATTTGTTAAGTGTTGCATAAAGAATCACTCTGAGGTTCAAATCCACAAAAGACATCCTCGGCTAAGTAATCAACAGTGAGTGAGCAGATAAAAACTCAGTGAAGTTTGAAAGCTATACAGAAACATGCTTAGCTGGAAGTAATGGAAGTGTTATTTTTGTTCACTTCATACACAAATCCTGTTGGTTTTTATCAATCTTTCCATCATACTGTGATAGTCTCGATTGGCGAGAAGGTGATGCATGTACAAATGATCTGCTCTATTGTGGCTTTAAGAATGTAATTTATAATTTCCTATTATTTTTATCACAGTTGAATATGTACTTTTCATTCTCTCAATGACATAGACTGTGTAAATAGTGACGTGAATTAGAAGGACAGTGTAGTAATTATCAGGACCTTCCGGCAGACAACCAATCAGCTAAGGCGCTGTGTGAATATTCATGAGGTCTTGCTATTACACAACCTGCCATAGGGGGCGCTGTGGTGATACACAGATTATACACAAAATCTGGTTTATGTGTATTAAACGGACATCTTGTTTTTTTTGCATTTTTAGGGTTAATGGACCAATATAAACCATTCTACGCTTTTAGAATTTTGTCAAAATTAGCAGGACACTGCTCCTGTCCTGTTAATACAAAACGTCCTTCTAGTGTGGTGTGTATTCTGACCAATTGTCCTGTTAAACCACATGCACAAACACACACACACACACACCACACACAAACACAGCACCCATCACTCTAATTGGTTCTTTTCTATCATTGTTACTCTGAATGCTATGCTAATGCTGCAACATGCAGGCAGCGCTGCTGTTTACGGGACATGCATTTCACCTGCTAATGCTAATGAGCTTTCCATTTTCATTTAGGACGCTAGAGCTCCTCAGTGGGACCTGCCGATGCATTTGGAGTGAGTGGCAGCGATGGTGGCCCTGCCTGTCTCCCTGTACCAGTCTGGCACCTTAATAGGCTAAGCAGTGTTTACCTTGCCTGGGCTCACATGAATTATTGATGGCTAAGAGCAGATTTCTGTGAGGAATTAGCCAGGAATAATCCATCTGAACCCCCTTCTCTCTCTCTTTCCCTCTGTCTCCATTTCTTTCTCTCATTATCCCTTTCTCTCCCTCTCTCTCCCTCTCCCCCCCCTGTTCTCTCTCGCCACAGATGCCATGTCGTCATGGTGAATGGGCCCACTGGAAGGTTCTACGCAGTGCTCTCACAGAGCCATTTGTTTACTTTGAGCTAAGGGGAACACTGTGAGCTGTAGAGATGGAGACATGTCTTGTGGGAGAATGTACCAAGAGATGCGTCCAAGAACAGTGTTCTCTCGAGGGCATCCACCATGCTCAACCATAATCTTCATAAAACATGAACCAATCTGATCATCGGAGCCAGACTGTAAGAGTAGCTGTGTCCTTCTCATTGTCTTGAGCATTCGACACATTCAACTATAGTATGACCCTGCAGACTCATTCATTTCTGGAGAGTGTTTGACAGTGCCCCCCCCCCCCCCCCCCCTATCTAGCCCTATACGTATCTACACTGACAACCCCCACTATCACACACACGCAGTCATGCACATACACACAGGCACACACACTCAGAGTCGTGGCTGCAACAACAACACAGGATCCCCGGGCCAAGTCTACCTCCAGGAAAACACTCTCCCCCCTCCTGCCCCCACAGAAAGCGTGTCGACCCAGCAGGGAGCAGGATACATCCTGGGGAGAGGAGGATACAGGGGAGGAGAAGGGACAGAGGGGGGGGAGAGTGAGGAGGGCACACTTCATACACTGTGTATATGTGAAAGTCCCCCCCTTCTCTCTCTCTCTCTCTCTCTCTCTCTCTCTCTCTCTCTCTCTTCTCTCTCTCCTCTCTCTCTCTCTCTCTCTCTCTCTCTCTCTCTCTCTCTCTCTCTCTCCTCTCTCTCTCTCTCTCTCTCTCTCTCTCTCTCTCTCTCTCTCTCTCTCTCTCTCTCTCTCTCTCTCTCTCTCTCTCTCTCTCTCTCTCTCTCTCTCTCTCTCTCTCTCTCTGCTAATAGAACCACTCAGGTGGAATATGCTGATGTTGCCAGCCATAAACAGTGGTCGGCAGAGATCTGTACAGTCAAGAGTGTAAAAGCGAGTTTCAGGAAGAGAAGGAAATGTGCAGAAGAAGTAGGAAGAAAGGCTTTTGAAAGTAAGTCTCTCCTCCACGCTCTGCTCTGGTCCCCTGTTCTGCTAGGCAGTGTGACTGACGCCAATTTGCTCCAAAACTCAGCTCATTTCTCTGTCCTCACTGGTGTCAAAGAACGAGCAGGATTTGCATCTGAAGTTTGGTAATAAAAACTCCTGGACTTGAATCCAACGAGAGGAAGAGAGAAATTGTTTCCTCAGCAGTCCCTCTGAATTCGACGTGCTCCCTTTCTTGTTTGTTTGCTTACGCTATGTGTTTGTTTTAGTCTTATTTGTTGGCTCTCTCCGGAAGAGTCTCCGGAACTACCCATCTGTCGTTACCGTGGTGATGCGTCTTTGAGTGCGCCTGACGAGGCTGGGTTCGAGAGCGTAGAAGCAGAAAAGGGAAATGCCAGCCTAATTAGTGTGACTGTGGGCTGGGTGAAGCTTGTTATGTGTGTAGCTCGTTATGGATCTATGTATGAATATGCACATGCAAGCTCACACCTCAATGTGATCATGTTACAGAAACTCATCAAAGCAGCTAGAGGGTGTTAAGTAAATTAGAAAAAGTTTGGTAAACTCACTTGTCAAGTGATAACATTTATTTTCTCGTGTATTTGTGCAGATGCAAACTTGTGTTCTGTGTGAGAGCTTGCATAAGCATGGGAACAAGTCTATTCCAGCTCTCTGTGGATCTCAGAGTCTCCCATGCCTGTACTGCCATACTCTGAGATTGATGTGCTCCATCTAACCCATCCCCAGTCTCCCTCCACCTCCACCCTGCTGAGCCTATCCAAGCTGGCCCGAACCTGCTGCCGAGAAGACCCACACAGGGGCATTCCCGCTGGGTGCAATATGCCACCCTCCCCCCCCGCCCCACTAGCACCATGGGGCTTCCCCCCCCATTGTGACATGGCCAGTGTAAGCAGACAGAGATGTACGACGGATCTAACTGAGAGCAGGGAGCAGCAGGACAATAACATGTTGTTCAAACATGACAGGGGCTCATTAGCCTCACGGGATTGGCTGAGCTTCTGGAAATGACATCATCAGAGGAGGAGGCAGCTCCAGATCACCCTGGAACAACATACCCATCTACCTCCTTCCACCCATCCAGCCTGGTTGTAGTGGAGCTCCTTCAGCGGTAAGGAGATGGTGAATTGGCCTGGCCCACTCTGTCACCATCTCAACTCTGCAAGCTGCCCCCACCCTGGAACAGCAAATAAAGATCCCCTGTTCAAAAACCTCCTCTTGTTTCTCTATCTAATTGGCCGTTGGAACCGAGGCAAAGAATAGAGAGGTAGAGAGAGCAAGAGAGAGAGAGAGAGAGCAAGAGGAGAGAGAGAGAGAGAGAGAGAGAGAGAGAGAGAGAGAGAGAGAGAGAGAGAGAGAGAGAGAGAGAGAGAGAGAGAGAGAGAGAGAGAGAGAGAGGGGAAAAGGGGAGGGAGAGAGATCTGTGATCTGTCTCTATTCTTCTTTCTTATTACTTCTTGGCTCTGGTCTCCTCATGTCTTGTGTCTGTGTGTTTCTGTCTGAGGCAGACAGGAGTGTTCCATGCACAGACAGGTCTAATGAAGCTTGCGCAAGTTCAGTCAGGCAAGACCGATCGCTGCACTCGGGCTTAATCGTAGTGTACACTTCTCACTCCCCCCGCTAAGAACGCCCTACCTTCCCCCCGTTCCCTGGTCGGGCGGTCACTAGGGTTCAGGTCGATTAGCGCTCCCGCTATCAATTAATGGTGTCACATGATCCGTGCCTTTAAATATGATTCTCTCCCTGTGTAGTTTGTCCATGCTATCAAGTGCGCGAGGTCGTCCCGGTTCCGGGTTCCGCCTCCCCTGCTGCTCGACGCAGTTCCCAGCTCGCGGCTCGTCGGGGCTCCGACGGGTCTGCGTTAGAGGCGGGTCTGCGCGCCGTGGGTGTCCTTCCAGCGCCCGGGTTGGGGCTTCCCAGCTCCGCGCCCTGGCCGTCGGGGTGGACTGCGTGTCTCCTTGCCGAGTCCCGTCGCCCGAGGCTCCCCCTGTCTCCTCCGCTGCTCAAGGTCGGAAGCGTACAAGGAAGTCGCGCCGTCCGGAGGTGCTTGATTCGGACGCTGGGCCGTCTACTGGCCCTGCCGTCGCTCCTCTGCCTGTTCCCGTTTCCGATCGGCCCGGGGAAGCCCTCTCTTCTACCCTTCTGGTCCTGGCGTCTTCCCTTCAATCCATCGATGCCCGCCTGCGGTCTCTGGAGAACGCCGGGGCTTCCGCTCCCGTGGCTGCGCCGCTCCCAGCCTCGGCGCCCCTCGTGCCTATGGAGGAGCCACTGCACACCCTGGCTTCCGCAGTAGCTGTTCTGTCAGCAGGTAGGCCTTACATCCCTTCGGGGGCTGACATTACCCCCCGCTTAAGATCCCACATCCTGCAAGGCAGGAATATCAATTTGATTCGTCTGATCCTCCCCTCGCCCGAGTGTGACGCGAGCGTCTCCACCAGCGATCAGTACAGCACGGTGCTCCGTTCTGCTGACCCCAGGTTGGCAAGGGACCTGTCTATCGGGGAGTTTCTGGTAGCTTTCGGGATCTTCCGCGATGTGGTGTGCTCCGTGTTTCCCCTTAGACGGCAGGAACTAGACGGCTACATGGCTCTGATTGGGGACCTGAATCTGCGCTACGGGAGAAACCTGTTCTACCAGTACCACAAAGAGTTTTCGAGCAAGGCTGCTCTCTACGTTTCCCGCTCGAACGTGTTACTGGACTGGTCCGTGCTGGTTCCCGAGCTGTTGGTAATGCTGGTCGGGGGCTCCCAGGCCGTGTCTTGCGGCGGTTTGGGGCATGCTGCTCCTCTCTGTCCATTGGTTCCGTTTCTCCCGGGGGATCCCGGGGCCCAGCCTCGCGCTCGCGGGCTTGGTGCTGCCATCGGAAAGGCAAACGTGGACGTTCGTGGCCGCAAGCGGCTGTCAGGAAGCCCATCCGTGGTCGGTGTGTCCACGTCGGGGCCGCCCTCAGTGAGGGCGTCGTGGTGGTCCGAACTAACGGCCGAGCACCCATCCACTCCAATAAATGTGTCTGCACTGGCTTTTGAACTCTCGTCCCATCCCGATTCCGTGTTCGTTGATCATCTACTCACGGGGGTGACTCAAGGATTCAGGGGGGGGTTTCATGTCCATTGTCGTCTTCACTTGTTTTGAGCAATCTCCAGTCAGCGGTGCGGGAGCCAGCTGTCGTTTTCCAGCTGCTGGCCAGAGAGTGCGGTAAACGCTACGTGATAGGCCCGTTCGACTCGTCCCCTTTTCCACTGACCCCTATTCGGTAAGAAACGTCTTATCCTGGACCTGTCTGCTCCGCGCTCCGGTCCGATTCCCGGCATTAACGGGCTTATTCCCCTCGAGCCTTTTTCGCTTCACTATGCCACCGTGGACCATGCCATTAAGCTCATAAAGCTGGTGGGGCCCGGTGCCTGGCTTTCCAAAGCAGACATCACTGACGCGTTCAAGATCGTCCCCGTTCACCCGTCCCAGTGGCACTTGCTCGGGATGAAATGGGATAACCGGTTCTATTTCGCCGTGCGTCTCCCGTTCGGGAGCAGGAGCAGCCCCTCCATTTTCAACCGGGTTTCCGAGGCCCTTTGTTGGATCCTGTTAAACCGGGTCCGGGTCCCCGCGTTGCTCCACCTCTTAGACGATTTTCTCTTGGTAGATCCTCCGTCCGATGCGTCCGGCGCTTCCCTGCTGCTGTTAAAAAAATCTGTTCCGCGGACTGGGCGTTCACCTTTCTGACGAGAAAACTCTCGGGCCGGCCACTCGCCTGGAGTTTATGGGCATCACGCTGGACACGGTGGAGATGAAGGCTTCCCTGCCGGTTGAGAAGCTCGAGCGAGCTTGCAGCATGGCCCGGTCGCTCGTGGCGTCTTCAGTCGTGTCCAAGCGGCAGCTGCTGTCTCTCCTCGGGCACTTCAATTTCGCCATGCGCGTGATTCCCCAGGGCCGCTCGTTCATCTCCCGGTTGCTCGTTCTGGCGTCTTCCGTGTCTGGTTTGCTCGATCCAGTGTGCTTGGACGATGGTTGCCGGTCCGATTTATCGTTCTGGTTGCAATTGCTCGAGGGTTGGAACGGCGTGTCGTTCTTTTACCACGACGTTGTTCGGTCTTCGGACTCTCTGCGGTTTTTCACCGACGCCGCGCCGTCCGTTGGTTTTGGGGGGTTCTATCAGGAGCAGTGGTTCGCCAGCCCGTGGCCCCATGACTTCGCTGCGCCCGGTGCCTCTTCCGCCCTGTACGAAATCTACCCCGTAGTGGTCGCTTGTTACCTGTGGGGCCAGTCGTGGCGTCGTAAGCGCATAGCTGTGTTGTGCGACAATCAGGCCGCGGTGAGCATCATAAATAAGGGGCGCTCTAACTGCCCACACATAATGTCATTCATGAGACGCATCACTTGGCTCTCCGTTACTCATAATTTCATCCTCACAGCACGTCACGTGCCGGGCCACGATAATGTTATAGCTGATTCCCTGTCCCGTTTCAATTTTCAGGTGTTCAGGGATCTGTGCCCGTACGCCAGCCAGTGGCCCTTGGCCGTCCCCCCCTCGTGTCACTGGTCCTAGATTAGGAGAGCACTCCTTGCAGGCATATTTAGAGGTAGTCAAGGGTTATATGAGGAAGGGGTTGGCTGCTTCTACCCTTAGATCGTACGATTTCGCCTGGAGAACGTACGCTATGTTCTGTCTGTCTTTGTCTGTCCCGCTGGTACCCGTGTGTGTTAACGTGGTGTGTGTTTTTGTGTGTCACTGCACTGATGTTCGCCACTTCCAGCCACGCTATATTAAAGGTCTGGTTGCGGGTATTCAATTCAATGCCAGATGCCATGATCCTTCGTTCCCCAGAGTTTTCACTAATCCAGCAGTCAAACTCCTGTTCAAAGGCATAGGCAAAGCTTTCCCCGCTAAGGTGGACGATAGACTCCCATTCACTCCGTCTACTCTGCACGCCATGCTCTCGGTGCTCAGACGCGGTTGCTTTTCCCCCTACATCGATTCCCTCTTGGATTGCACGTTTTTAATGGCTTTCTATGGGTTCTTACGGTGCGGGGAATTCACAACTCGGGCAAACGTGTTCAATCCTGCCACTGATGTGTGTTTTTCTGACTTAACGTTTCACCCTGATTTCTTCATTCTGCTTCTCAAACATTCCAAAACCGGAGGCTCTTGCTCAATCATCGTTGCTAACACGGGTGGTCCTTTCTGTCCTTTCTTATCTATGCTGAGGTACGTAAAGAGGAGGTGCCCTTCCGATCCACTCTCCCCCCTCTTCTTAACCCCTAGCAATAATCCTATGTCACAATCCTGGTTCAGCCACCATCTAGCACAGGTCGTAGCCAAATGCAACCTTCCCCCTGGACTGTATTCAGGCCATTCATTTAGAATAGGCGCTGCAACGTCCGCTGCTTTGCAAGGGGTGTCCACTGCATCTCTGCAGCAGCTGGGCCGCTGGTCTTCATCAGCGTACTCTTCGTACGTTCATCCAGATTCT
Source organism: Osmerus eperlanus (assembly GCF_963692335.1). Lineage (NCBI taxonomy): Eukaryota > Metazoa > Chordata > Actinopteri > Osmeriformes > Osmeridae > Osmerus > Osmerus eperlanus. The sequence continues at coordinate 13,292,510 of NC_085021.1, forward strand.
GCTGCCATCATCGAGGCCCAAAGATCGCTACGGCCCTAACGGCTCTCTGTGAGTACTTTCAAACAACTGGCGGTCGGTGTTGTTACTGTGTCTCTCGTTAAACTGTCTTGTGTTTACAGGCTCGATGCTAACGTTGCCTGCGGATACAGCGACTTGGTTTCTGTATGCAAACAGAGGGTCCCTGGTTCCTGCCTCTCTTGCTAGCACAAGTCACGAGGGCGTCGGTCCTCCTACCAACAAAGGCTCACGTGCACTCCAGCCGGCAAAGGCTGCTCACACACTCAAGGGTTTCGGCCCGGTAGCCTACATAGGGTCATCAGTACGCCGGGACGTCGGTCCTCCAGCCGGCACAGGCTGTTCACATAGACTCAAGGGCGTCAGCCCTATAGCACACTTAGACTCACATACGCGGGGACGCCGGTCCCCCAGCCAGCGCACAGGCTGTCACATAGACTCAAGGGCGTCGGCCCCCTAGCCTACATAGGTCACGTACGCGGGGACGTCGGTCCTCCAGCCGGCACAGGCTGTCCACATAGACCCAGGGCGTCGGCCCTCTAGCCGACCAAAGCCGCAAAGGCTATCACATTCACTCCTGAGGGCGTCGGGCCTCAGCCAGCCTAGGCAAACACCGACAGCATGAGGGGGTCGGCCCTCTAGCACATAACTCATTCATGCACTAGGGCATCGGCCTCTGGCCAGGAGGCTACCGCCTACAAGCATTGCTTCTCTTTCCTTTGGGTTCTCGGTATAGGAACATGTATACGGATCTGTCCGTGCATGGCTTGCCATCTCCTGCAGGTTCTGGCCCGGGTATGTATGCTTTTAGCCTAGGTCCTTCTGTACGCTCTCGTACTGATCACGGTCGCTCCGATCGGTGCGGTGCACCTACGTCGGTTGCTTTCCGTGTTGTGTTTGTGTTGCTTATTCCCCAGCGGTTCATGGTTCCTTCCTGTTGGTGAGTATGTTTTCTTTTTGTTCTGGTCTTAACTTCCTACCTTTTTACTTTTGGGAGATTCTTCTTCGGGCGTTGGGCAGGCGCCCTTTGATCTATATAATTCCCCGTGGGGTTCAAGCTCCAAACACCATAGTACATTTATTAGTCTGTAATAAACATCTTTCACTCATCCCAGGTCTCTCCTGATTGAAATGAGGACCAGTACTCGTCTGGACACTCTCTTTTTCTATCTCTCCTTCGCTCACTTTTCCTGTGTGTGCGTGTGTGTACCTCTGACCCAACTTGAACAAATCAAAGACCGACCACTACACCCATTGGCTAGTTGTTATGACCAGCAAATCAGGACAGGGCTTGTCCCCTGTACTTATGTCTGGGTATTACCAGCCCCAGGTGAGGCCATTCACCATAGCGCGCTCCCCCAGGACCATCACAAACAGGGATTATCAGGTTAGGAGAGTGGCACATGATGGCCCAGCAGTGGCTGGTATTTAAGTGCCCCCTGAGGCAGCCCTTGTTACCTGGGGAGAAAGGGGTCAGGCCTGGGGTCACGCTGTCTGAAGCAGCTCAACACAAACCCAGCTCCCTGATCAGGCCTGTGGTGCCTGGGGTCCAGGGGAGAGTGAGCAGCAGAGAGCAGCTCGGAGCAGGTAAACAGACCAAGGCGTGCTCACACATCCTCAGTCTCACATTACCACCACACAGGGGCTCAGAGAACAACAGCCCTGGTTCCTCCACACCAGCCTTTCAACACACTCGGGAGGGAGATATGGGAGGGGACAGCTGGAGATCAGCCCACACACTGAAGCAGAAGACTGCCTGCATTTCAATTAAAGACTGGAGTGGGAGCTCCTAAGTGTGGAGTGGGGGAAGTGTAATGGAATTGAAGAACAGAATGCATAAGGACGACATGGCGTATGGATGCAGTTGAAAGCAGTCAAACTACAGTATGGAGGTTTTAATGAGGTCTGAACAACTGACAGAGAGAGAGAGAGAGAGAGAGAGAGAGAGAGAGAGAGAGAGAGAGAGAGAGAGAGAGAGAGAGAGAGAGAGAGAGAGAGAGAGAGAGAGAGAGAGAGAGAGAGAGAGAGAGAGAGAGAGATTGTGGATCACTCTGCACCCCGTGTAAGTTGACAGGTAAATTAGCATGTGTGGCTAACAGGGCGAGAAGGGGCCGAGCTCCTCCGAGGCCCCTTTCACTCCCACAGAGAGGCAGCTTGTTGACCCTACCCCCGGCCCTGTCGCTCTGCAACGCAGCATTAGCATTAGAACACACAAACAAACACACTCCACACACTTTCTACAAACACCAGTGCCGCACGCTCTGCTGAATCAACGAGGGTGACGTGGACCTGAGAGAGAACACGCTCACTTCTTTTCGAGATCAGAGAGGATTGATTAAAGACAGCTCTAAAATGGGAACTAACATTTCACAATGTTGGTCTGGTTTATTGAGTGGAGTGAATACGATTAAACAGACCAAAACTTGCATGAAACCAGGCCAATGCATGCCTCTCCACCAGAACAAGCACACTTGTTTACAGCGTAGGCATCAGAGAGAGGACTAAGTCTCCCCATGCCTTTTTACACTCCCCTGCACATAGTGGGGATCAATAGACAGCTCTCTCTCTGTAAATCTCTCTGTCATTAGTTTGGCATCCAATCTCTTTGCTGTATACCCTTGATGCCATGTTTGAACCATCAATCATGGCAGAGAGGCGCTATGCTGAAAGTGGGTGGAGTGAGCGTGTGTGTATGTGTGTGTGTATGTACTGTATGTTTGTTTGTGTGTGTATGTACTGTATGTGTGTGTGTATGTACACATTTTTTGTTAGCCTTTTTTGTTAGCATGAAAATGCAATTGTGGTCCCTTTGTGTGTGTTTGTATGTGTGTGGGTGTGCGTGTGTGTGTGTTTATGTGTGTGCAAATGATTGTGAGTTTCAGAAAGACAGAGCCAGGAAATCTCATATTAATGTGTGTATGTGTGTTCATAGTCGTAGCTGCATGTTTCATCTAATCATTAAACGCTGACAGGCTCCACAGAATAGCAGCATTGATCTGATTCAGAGGGATATGGCCCTGACTTCATTAGCCCTGTTAGTGTTAAGCTGCTTTACCCTCACTCGCCTAGCTTAGCCTCACACCCCAACTCACACACACACACACACACACAGACAGATAAACTCAGGCATAGGGAAAGAGAGAGGAAATACAAAGAAAACAAATGACAGGCGGTTCGGGAGTGTCGAGGAAGACAATACACACCGAGGACCCATCGTCCAGCTAGGAAGGAGGGAAGGAGGGAAGGGAGAGAGGGAGGGAGGGAGGAAGGTAGGGGGATCCGAGGGCACAGAGCGTGTGAACCTGCAGCTCTCAGAGCCAGCCTGGGGATGAAGCTCAAAGTGCTTTCGGAGCAAGGGAGGCGTTGAGCAGCAGAATCAATGAACTTGTGTTGTGATTAATCAATTATCACGCAGGCCCATCGGCAGCCACAGTGCTTAACGGGGCTTCCTACTGAGGCTTCTATGTGTTGGAGAATTAGCTTTGACCTCTGCACACACACACAGACACACTCTCGCTCTCTCTCGCTCTCTCTCTCACGCACACACACGTTCACACACTTATTCGTTCCTGCACATGTATGTAAGCACACATAAATGCACATGTGCACGTGACTAATGGTAATAGGCTGACACGTACTAATGCCTCTTCTATGTTTGGTGTATCTTCCTCTCTCCTCCTTCCACCCCCTCCCTCCATCTCTTCTCCCTGCCAGTGAAGGTTCTTGGATGGTTTAAGTACGCCCACAGACCTCGGGGGACGGGCATGACGGATGGGCCTGCGTGAGACTCCGATTCGATTCGGCCCATTTGATGAATTTATCGCTGGCATTTTGAAAATGAAATTAGAGGAACAGCTCCTGGAGACTGTTTTTCCAGCCCAGGTGCCATAAATATACTTCATTTGCTGCAGAAAAGAGAGACAGGAGGTGGGAGAGAGAGAGGGGAGAGAGAAGCTAGCTTTTTTTTTTGTAGAGATGACGACCCTAGGTTTGAGGTTATCTTATAATGAGGTCCTGTATCTATCAGGATACTGGTTCTGGAGAGGAGAGCGTACAGGTCATTCAGCCACTAGAAATAGCCCAACGTGCTAAGGCTATGGGGCCATGGCTCACTCACTCTGTTCCTGTTTGCTTCGATAGAAGATAAATGGCTGACACAATGTCATCTCATCTGCATGTGTGATTCGATAAGCTAACACAATAGCACAGCCATGTAAAAGATAGCTGCTACACATGGCTCACAAACACACAGTTAGCCCGAGGTGACTTGACACTGGCAAATAAACACACATTCTGTGCTGTATCTCTTTAATCCCAGTAAGATTTTACACACACACACACACATCAGGGGGCTCTGTGCATTTTATCTTCAGCTCAAGGCCCAACGGCTCTTTAGTACCGATGGTGTTGTCATAGCTGTAAATTCCTCTATAACTCAATGTGTATGAATGAATAGAGCGAGCCATCCTTCTACATGGCTGTATGTGTGTGTGTGTGTGAGAGAGAGAGGCTGAGTTTGAACACTACTGGTGGCTGGCCCTAGACAAGAGAAGGGAATCTGAAAGTCTGTCAAAGAGACACAAACACGCATACTTACTAAACAGATACACACAGAGATAGACAAACACACACGCAACACACACACACATACACATGAACACACACAGCAGCAGACAGGTTGTGGTGGCCTTATCTCCCTCTCCTTCAAGACCATATGGGAGTGTGTGTGTGTGTGTGTGTGAGGCAGGGCGGGGCATCTGTGGAGAGATGATGTACACCACGGCAGTCTGTGGTCCCTCTCCACATCCATCAGACAGGAGAGCACAGACAGCCCACATCACTTAGCTTTACAGCCCTGTCTGACAACACAGCTTCATGGCACATATTCACATATATGAGCCCAGCACTGCCTGCGTTTGTGTGTGTGCGTGTGTGTGTGTGTGTGGTACACTGTCACATTCAATAGGAGGTAAACAAGTACATTTGACTTCAGCTTATCTGAAATCTGTGCCTCCCAATCTTGGCTGTGTACTAGAAGCATGACTTCTAGAGAGCTGGAGGTATTGAATCCGTAACTCAGAGAGTACTGTGCGTCACCTACAATCTAGCTGAGCTTCTTAGCTGCCAGAGAAACAACACAGTCCTGCTTCATGCACAGCACTGCAGGAGGGGAGCCAAAGTTGGACCAAAGTCACCAGTAAACTGTGGGCTGATTAGCTATTGTTCTCTCTGGTGCAATCATCACTGCCTGCATGCCTGCCTGCCTGCAAACATCCTGCCTTGCCAACTGTCTGTCAATCTGCCTGGGTGCCTTATGGGTCTGCCTGTCTGTCCGCCCGTCGGCCTGTCTGCCTGCATGCTTGCCTGTGTGTGTGTATATACATTTACATTTAGTCATTTAGCAGACGCTCTTATCCAGAGCAACGTACAGTTAGTCTGTACTTACTGTAAGTTGGGACATTCCCCAAGTAGGGTAAAGTGCCTTGCCCAAGGACACAACGTCATTTTGCACTGCCGGGAATCAAACCTGCAACCTTCTAACTGATAGTCCTATTCCCTAACCGCTCATCCATCTGACCCCCCATATATCTGTCTACCTTCCTGTCTGCATGCCCGCCCACACACACACACCCCAGACAAATAATATACCATTGCTGTGTGGAAACTTTGTATCTCCTTTTTTTGGAAAAGTAACGGCAATTTTGCCTTGGGATCAATAAAGTACCTCCAGTCTCAAACAGTTTTGGACAAACAAGGTTTCCGCCTGACAGTCACGATGGACCACTGTGTTCAGTGAGTCAGACAGCTGTGCTTTTATCAGGCGCACGCATCATGTGGACAGTGTCATCATCATCTGTCTGTGAATGGGAATAAAATACCATGTGTATCCTGAAGTTACAATGTGGCACTAAACAGCAACATGAACGTTGCTATGCTGTGTTGTGTATGTGACACGCAAACACGAGCAGTTTGTACGAACACATGCATACTGACAAACAGCTGCACGCCCACACCCCACTCATCACAAGCAGACAAAGGACTCAGATGACTGATTGTAAGTTGTCTTACCTTTCTGAGATGACACGGTGGTATCTGTAGATGAGAGAGAAGGGGGTGGGGGGGAGGGGAGTGCGTGTTAGGCTGACAGGTTGTTGTCTAGCAGGCACATCAAATGAAGGAGATGACAGCCACAACAGTGATAGGCTGGGAGGGGAACATGGCGCCCGGGAGGGTAAACAGAAGGGGGCCGTTTGCACACATCCAGGGGGTCTCTCTACTCAGCTCTCCAACACACATCCACTTCAGTACACACTGAAGGACTGAGGCTGCCCTACACTCAGAGAGGTGGAGATGGAGAGAGGAAGGGAAGGAGGGTGAGAGAGGAGAGGGAGGGGAGGGGAGGGGAGGGGATGGGAGGGGAGGGAGGGAGGGAGGGAGGGAGGGGAGGGGAGGGGAGGGGAGGGGAGGGGAGGGGAGGGGAGGGGAGGGAAGAGAGGAGAGGGAGGGAGGAGAGGGAAGAGAGGAGAGGGAGGGAGGAGAGGGAGGAGAGGAAAAGGAGGAGAGGAGAGGGAGGGGAGCATCTGATCTAAGGCACTGAGAAAGAGAGTAAAAAGGCCTTGAGTGAAGAGATGAGAAAATCACAGATCACCAGTCAGTCGTCATCTTTGATAAAAGTTAGTGTGAGAGACTATATCTGATAAGTCCAGATATGTACAGCAAACACATCACCCTGAAGACAGCAAAGAGTGCAATCCAAAGGGAATTATTTTTTTACAAATCATTTCCAGAAAGAGGAGAGTGAAAGGTGAGCTAAAAAATAAAGAACATTTTGGTTATTGTTGTCATAAAATATTTACAAGGACACTGTTTTCAAGTTCCCATGGTTTCATTTTTATTTAATAGTCTTGTCAAGTCTGATGGAATGCAGGAATGGAATGAAAATAAAAATAAAAACAATTTTAGCAGTCCAAATCCTTGAGCATATTTCTTCCCTGGCCACATGCCCAAACGGACGCAGACAGGGGAGGAGAATAATTGAATCGGGACGGATTTGCAGCAGGCTTGGCTGAAGGAGAGATAATCCAGCGCTTTGCCTAATTGCCAGAATAAAGATGGCCTCTGTTGTGGGGGTGGCGTTGGTGTTTATCAAAGCATCATGGTGTGGGATTGGGCCTGGCTTTCAAAGCTGTTGTTTTGGGGGATTTGGGTGAATATTGGTCCATTGGTTATTTCCGTCGATAGGCCTGAATGAGATTGATGTGACATGTCTATGCTTAGGCCTCCAAAACACATGGAGAAGTGTCTTGTTAAAAATGCATAGAATTGTATTGCAGATATTGAGAATTAGCATGACAAAGACTTCTCTCTGTACTGCGTATCTGTACAGTACAGTATACTGCACAGCACATAACCAGCACATACATGCTGTTTCTCTTCTTGAAAACCCAAACTGAGGTAATTATGCACACCAACAGCAGCTGAAAGTGATTGATGACCAAGCAGGAAAAACCCCTTTCCCTCCTTTAACATGTCAATATGTGGCAAAAAGAGTGTGATGATGGCTGCCTGGTCTGCATATACATAAATAATGAGTTGTTTGAGCAGGTAAAAGCTCTTTTCCCCAACCGCTATCGATTGCTGTGTTCCTGCCCGGCGGCCTCAGGAGGCTCAGATGGATTTGGAGGCTAATTTCCTGTGAACATGAGAGAGGTGTTCTGAGGGGGCTGCTGGCCCTGCGTGGCCCCTCCAGTGGGAACGTCGTCATGTGAATGAGGCTATACGTCAGCACAGGCATCCCATCCGGAGGGCTTGTGTAGGCTCAGCCTCAGTCTCCATGGTGCTATAGATACAGCCGACACCTACGCTGTGCTCTTTATTCTCCTTTTCTCTTCGTATGTGAAGGAGAGAGAGAGCGACAGAGAGAGAAGAAAAACAGTGGAAGAACTAAATAGAACCAACCTTTAATTCTCTCAGACTGTCTCGTTGGATAAAAGTGACTGCTAAATTAATACAATTACAAGTAAATGTAAAACAAAAACATAACAAAAGATGGTTGTGTTACAGTATGTATCTTGATGCATTGACTTGTAAATAAGTGTCCCGTTTGTCCCGTAATGTACTGTTTATGTATGTGTGTGTGTACAGGTATGTGTGTCTTTTTAATGTTCAGCAGGAGGAGGGAGGATTTGGCCAATGTTTGACCAGAGCTCGGATCGATATCTAGTGAAATGAGAAGGCAAGGCTGGGAATCAGAGAAGCTTTGAGAATAAACACCTCCACGGGCGACACACAGAATCAGCTGCCCCCAACTAGACTCAGCTGTGGGCAAGCTGCACTGTAGACCCTCTCTTTCGTACCTCCTCATCCTCCACTCCCCCCTCCTTTCCTGCCCCCATCCACTCCTCTCTTCTCCCCGCTTCTCATCTCTTGTCCCTCCTGGGTCAGTACCAAAAGCTCATGATCAGAGGGCAGCTGGGGCTTCCTGAGGGTTCACACGCACATGGACACTCACTAACATGCACACACGCACACACCACAGAGCAGCAAGGTGGCCACAGCTGGCTAGCAGGAAGCACGCGTGCATGCTTCTGTGTGCACGCACACAATCATTCATGCGTGCGCTCCTTCCTGCGTGTGCCCCCAGAGGTTGTGGTCAACACAGCTGGTTTCCCCCCGGAGGTCTGTGCACCCTGTTTTTGCTGAGGGCTAAAACTGGGGGCCAATCAGAAACCCAGCTGGTGTATTCCAAAGCCCTGCCCCCTGAAGACAAACACACCCAGTCTTCAGCTACTGGTGTTAACATGGACACTGTTCCGCTACTACTGTAGATACTATAGGAACATGTTACTTCAACACTGTGGATCATTGTAGAGGTATGTCTATAGGAAGACCCCCTCCCGAGCCATATATCCGGATACAAACTTGATTGAATTAGACCCCCATTGGAAAGCTGTCTCCCATTGACCTCTTTAAGTCATGGCCTTACAGCAGCCTGGCCTGCCCTGGGAATAGCTTTAATTAAAGTCAGAAATTGGGTTCGATTTTATACCTATCATGAACTGAGGAATCCTCAAAGCTAATCACCAATCCATCAGGGCAAATGAAAACCATATCAGTGGTGTATTTGCGTGCATGCGGGGAGGGGGGGGGGGGGGGAGTGTGTGCACATGTGTGACAGAGATAGTGAAAGAGTGAGATACAAAAGAGAGAGAGAGAGATATTGTGTTTTGTTGGCTGGTGAACCCACGTGCTATGTGGAGTGTTTGAGAAGAGGACGTGTGAACGCTTAGCCGAGCCTCCCAGGGTGACATAAACAAATGCAGCTGTCTTCAGATGATTAAGCATTATTGATATATTGAAGCTTTAATGTAATTAGGATAAATTCCTACATCGTGGCTCCTCGTTACTAAATCACCCGCTTTGGGATTGAGTGAATTTAGCAGGCTGACACCCCATCACTCAGGGTTATGAGTCCAGCAGGGACCTCGGTGAGTGATGGTGCGGCCGGGCGCCACTGACCCCCGACCCCCAGGGTTAATGAGCCCTACAGGACTAAGTTGTGCTCAGGTTCAGCCATGATGACCATGACCAGTTGTGTGTTTTAATAAGGGAAGGCCAGACTGAGACCCGGAGGGATTCCAAGCAGCGACAGGGGACTGGTCATTATCCCATGGCTACTCCTTTACTGCTGCCGTAACATTAGCGGGGACACTTAACATTTACTGACTGCTTCCCTTTGCAGTTACTCTGCTCCATACACTAGTTTTCACTGCTACTCCAAAGATGGGGTTCACACAAGCCATGGCTGCCCAGAAGTATTTTTTCCATTCCTCTGGTTATCAGGGTGCTTATTAAGACAGCTGCTGTTGGGGTTGTTTGTGTTCCGTGTCTTTTGGTTCGGTGAGGCAGCGAGCTTGTTAGGCCAAGCCGCAGCGTGAGCGTGCTGATGTCTGGTCCTGAACCTGGCTGATGCCTGCTGCCCTTTCCCCTCGTCTGTGAGGAGAAAGGGCAGATGTGCTGTTATTCTGCCTCTGATAACGGGCGCCCCTCACAAACAGGAAGATGTCACCTTTAACAGGAAGCTCTAAATTACATAGCCAATTGAAAGTTCACAGCCAGTGAAGTTGATCTCTATGCCAGAGGAATGCAGGCACTCAACACTTCTCTTGTTCATTATTTTTTGGTGCTGGTTATGTATACTTTGAGGGTGTCAGAATGAAAGGCTGGCATAGTGGCAGTGTTGTGCTCATGTAGCTAGCTGTGTGTGTGTGTGTGTGTGTGTGTGTGTGTGTGTGTGTGTGCGCGTGTGTGCGTTTGTGAGCGCACAAAAAGATGTGTAGAGACATCTGAGTTCCATTGTGTAGGATGGGTTTGAATTAGCAGTGAGTAACTGTGCAGCAGGCAGGCAGGCAGGCAGGCAGGCAGGCAGGGCTGTGTAGCGCCTGGACTGCTGGAGCACAGAGCACAGGGAGAGAGAAGCAGGGTTCTCCCTCATTATGTACTAATGAGTTGTCTCTTAATGAAAATGGAAAACATTTATTTTGTGAGCGCTACGGGTTCAGCTGGATTAATTACTGCACTGCTGCAGCAGACTGGGAGAGGAGAGGTCTGCATTAGTCTTATATGGTGCATTACCTGATTAGCAACTGTTCTCAAGGGTGGAGATTGTACAAACATACTCGCACATAAACATATTCAGCTACAGAGAAACGTTTTGGCAATTACATAATATAACAACTGGCAAGTACCTTCGATGTATAAATCAATAGTGGTGTGGAATGACATCTCAGGGTAAGCTGGATATGACACATGGTGACTCACTGCTCTTGTCAGTTGAACACACACATTTTACTGCAGTGATAATTGTGCTGTTTAGGCATGGGGCCTGCTACTCTGCTCCCTCCCTGTGCAATAAAAGTCCATTCCAAGCTAATTACATTGCAGTGTGTCCAGACCCTGAGCATCTCACTCTTCACCCACAGATCACTCAATATCTGTCATTGGTCTCGATCGATAGTAATAAAAAATAACAAAAGCCAACCGGACAAATTTCATATTTTTAATAAAAAATCCAATAGCTTCAATAGAATTTGAGTCCAATGTTTCTATGAGGTAAGGATTTAGAGATCATGATTGCCATGGCTGCTTAGTAAGAGAGAAAGGGAGAGAAATAAAGAGAGACAAGGAGAGAGGGAGGGGAGAGGGATGAAGAGAAAGGGAGGAGGAGAGATAGAGGGAAAGAAGGAGAAAGAGATGGAGGGATTTGGCTGCATGTGTAAAAGCGTCCCAAATGAATACAGCACCAAAATAACAGCATTGTGAGGGTAATCTAATTTCCTCCCGCAACAGTGCCCATCAAACGGTGACCAGAGCTATTCTAATAGACCGCTGATAGCTTGATTTCCCTGTGGGCTCTGCTTGAAGAGGTCGGACAGATAGAGAGAGATAGACTGAGAAGGAGTGAGAGAGAGAAAGAGAGAGACAGAGAGAGACAGAGATAGAGAGAGATGCAGATAGAGCATGTCATGAACCAACAGCAGATGGTCCTTGATCAGATATTAGAGGCTGGGCAGGAAGGTCTTATGACCATGGGCACTACCCTGCCTGAGGGGAAGATGGCACCCCGACCACCCCACAACCCCCTGCTCCAGACAGACACTGTCAGTGTTCCTGCCAGTCTGTAGGGAGCAAGAGCAATGGAGTACAAGGGAGACCTTCAGTCTGTTCACTTTGAGGATATGTTAGACTGGCTGATAGGACTCGAATAGTTTTGGAAGATACTGGTAGGGTCTGCATACCTGCAAGCATAGTAATTTACCACCACCTGTTTTTACAAAAACAATATGTTTGAACTAATAAGGTGCCAAACTCTAGGACAGGACGAGATTAGTTTTTCATTCAGGGACAGATGGAGACTGTAGAGGAGGCAGCAGTAGGGAGTTAATCTCTGCCATTAAATGCATACTAATCTGAGGACATCCATTTTTTTCTTCTTGATTTTACAAAAATAAATACCATAATGTTCCCATTCGGAATCATCTAATGGCAATGGTAATGGCAACCTTCTGTCTTTCTCACGCCCTCTCTCTCTTTTTGCATCTCTCTGTCTTTTTCCTCTCTCTCTCTCTCTCTCTCTCTCTCTCTCTCTCTCTCTCTCTCTCTCTCTCTCTCTCTCTCTCTCTCTCTCTCTCTCTCATGGGGAGGAAGTGGAGAGAATAAACAAGATGCACTTAACTTTATTTATCCTCTCCCCTGTGACAAAGGCAGCTGGAAATGCCAGGCCTTTAGATGTGACCTTCAGTCTGCGCTGGCTCCCATCACTCATCTCTGGCACCCACCCACACATCAAATGGTACAGTAGTCCTCCCCCTCCTCCTCCTCATCCCCCTTCCGCCTCTTTCATTCCTCTTCCTCCTCCTCCACTGTCATCCTCAAATGCACCCTTTGTCTCTCACCAAACTCAAAAATATTAATACATAAATATTCAAATTAATTAGTTGCACAGGGCACCTCTGTATCCATCTCTCCCTCTCTGTCACATTCTTTTTCAAATTCAGTCACTTAGTCATTCAGTCACTTAGTCATTCAGTCACTTAGTCATTCAGTTACTCTCATCTTCTCTTCTTTGGGAACATGAGACACACCTAAACATTTTGTATGTCACGGTAGCAAGTTACAGGATAAAAACTCTAATAGGAATAAAGGGTAGAAGTTTGATATTCCTACGTTAGTAGGTGTAAGAAGCAAGGGAAGGCTATGATAACACTAAGCACATGGAAGCACATGACATGTTTGAAGTGAGTGTGCTGCTTCTGTCTTAGTAGATGCTGCTGGCCTATCAGAGTGTGCTCCTGGCAGCAGAGACAAGCCTGTGGCCTCCTGATTACTGGGTTGTTTTTTGGCTCAACTGAGCTGATTTAAACATAATTTGTATTCCTTCTCCCCCTTTTATCTCCCTTGAATCAGCGGTGATGAGGACCTAAACTACAGATAAGCCCTGCCTGATTAAAGCATTCCAGAAGGAACAATGGTTAAGAGTGCCCACTCTGCTTAATATAGGTGTTAGAGGCTGCATTCTGAATGCTCTAGAATAATCTCAAGCCCTCCTTGTTTGCTGGCATGTCATAAACATAAAAGGCTGTATTTTTCTCCATCATAAATTAGTGTCGGATGTGGAAACAAAAGATAAACAGAGTGCTTGATGGACACCCAAGGTTATACTCAATCAAATATATTAAGTGACAACTAAACAATATCAATCATTTAATGAGGTGTTATTTTCTCAGCAGGGTGTTAGATGTTAGATCAAATGCTTATGAAACACATATTTACATTTCCAATTCTTCTAAGATGATCTGAGTCATGTGGACGTGATTATGGTGATGAAGAATGAATGAGGACAGCACAAGGAAAAGTGAACGCCCAGTCTGACGGTACAAAGGCAGACCGTGTATGCAGGGGGATGTGTAAGATGAATAGACAGCTAAACAGAGATGAAGGGAGTGATGGAGGGAGTGATGGAGGGATGGGGAGACGGAGGGATGTGGTGGAGAGACTAAAGAGACATGTGGAGAAGCAGGGGCAGCTTGAGGATCAGGACACTCTGTCACCCTGTCACACCCCTCGGGCACAGCTGCCAATCACCCAGCCTCAACACCGGGAGGAATGAGGCGCTTACTACACACTCGTACCACGCCATAACTTGTGTGTGTATGTGTGCGTGTTCGTGTTAGATGTGCAAGGGCACATCACTCCAAGGCTAAGAAAAGTGTATCAAAATAGTAAAACACTAACACTTACAAGGCCAGTGCTGTAGTTTTTCAAAGCACAAAATATCTGCCATATGTGTGTGTATGTGTGTGTACCTGTTTGTGTGTGTGTGTGTGGGTGTGCATGAGCATATCTAAGGAATAAAGACTGAAAAGAGCAAGACATAGATTCAACAAGGGGGAGAGAAAAGGGCAATCCTCGAGCTCCACTCTGCTGTCAAGCACCAGAGAGCCTCTTTTTGAAACCGCTCATCTTTGTTGTGGATGGGGATTATTACAGGAACAAAAGAGCACATGGAGGAGTTTATGCGTTTCCTGGCATGAACATGGTTCAAAAACTTCCTGTTAGAATGGCAATGTTGGAGTGTGTATGCATGTGAGAGAGAGAGAGAGAGACAGAGAGAGAGAGAGAGAGAGAGAGAGAAGAGAGAGAGAGAGAGACCTCATCTGAGTACTGACAAGAGAAATGGCTGGTGATAAAGCGAAATGGCAACAAGGAAAGGTGTCCTAGCGGGAGGAGAGGAGGAAGGTGCAAACAGAGCTGACGAAGGCAAGTGAGGAAGGACAAGAGCACGAAGGACATGTTCACACACGCCAAGGAAGGGTCAACATGAATTAACAAGGTTGGGCTGTAATTAGTCATTAGTCAATTAGTTAACTAATTGTAGACTAGTGTCTTCATGAAGCCTTGTCATCTCTGCACCAAATGTTCATGGTTACAAGCCATTCTACAGAGAACTCTTTTCACAGACAGCACTAAACCTGTTATTACAAACACACTTTACTCTGCCAGCTTGTCCTAAATGAGAAGAGCAAAGCTTTTAAGCAAATGGCAGTTGTGTAAACTAAAATGGCACCGCTGAAAGTCACTGCCATAATCGCTGAGAGCCATTAAAACACAGTCATTAACAAGGTGGCTGCAAACGCAATTAGTACCTTGCACGTTGCTCACGGCAACTAACTGAAAAGATGAGAGAGTGACAGAGGAGAGGCAGATAGGCCCTGTTAGGAGTACGGGATGTGAATAAATACAGTAGAGAATATAAAACATGAAGCGATAGCTACAGGGGCAGGCTGATGATATGGAGGTTTCTGGTGGTTTCCTGTTCTTACTCCAATGGTTCACCAGTGTTGAATATGTTGACATATCCAAGAACTAGCACATATTCTACATAGACTTAGACTCTAACCCATCAAAGCAAAGATTGCTAGAGGATTTCAACAGGAAAAGTAAGGCCACAAAATTCGTTTTTTTTTCAAGCAAACCAATGCAATTTCATCTCTGTGTTTTAACAATGAGCAATTATCCTTTACCTCTTTTGGACTATGTAGCCATTGTCTTTCAACATGTAGACTAGTACAAGGAATGGCACAGTAATCATGCTTTAGCTCAAAGCTGCAATGTTCTCACTAAAATAACAGTTACAATGACTATGATCAGATATACCTTTTTTCTACCTTAACTAAATGGTTCATTTATGAAAGAATGAAAAGGAACTTTTGCTGTGTAAAACAGACCTCAAAGGTTGGACAGTTTGCTTTGAGTGTGAGTTGAGATTGTGCAGAAGGAGACTAGAGGCAAGACTAAATTAATGATAGACATCACTGTCACACAAAGCCCACTTCCTCCAGGTATCCATGGAGACCTGACTCAGCCATCGGAGCCCAACAGCCTGTTGTCAAGGTCACTGTGCTCCCAGTGGGTGCAGACAGCTTTACAGAGCTTAGGCCTTCGTTTCGAAGGGCTTTGATAATATCACAGCTCTTTTGTACTGACGGTATGGCTTTTAGTGACATCACAGTTGACATCACAGTTCCCTCATGGCCAAGGGTTTGGTGACATCACAGCTCTGTGCAATGGTACCACCTTGTGATGACAGGCCAGGGAGAGTGGACGGGCTGGGTTACAGACAGGCTGTGTGATGCGTTGTGTCATCGCAGCCCTGTGCTCAGAGGAGCCACAGCACTGTGGGCATGTCTGAGCCATCTGACTGTGGTGCCCTGCCTGGCCGGGCAGACAGGAGGGTAATGAGGAGGCTAAGATGATGAAAGTCATCTCCTCAGGCTGCCATGGAGCTGCCATTAGAGCAGCACACACTCCTCACTCCTAATCCATCACGCTGGTAAGCTCCCACTGCACTCAGGATCCTGTTGGTTAGAAACCACTCTGCCTCTACTCCCTCCCTCCGTCCATCCATCCATCCTCCCCTCTCCTAGAACAACATACCAGGAGGCTCTGTGTTTCCCGCCTGGTGATCAGAGAGGTGGAGCCTCACAGACCCACATCCAGATCATTCGCAGTGAAGAAGGGGGGTTTTAAATACCTTTTAACGTTCCAAGAATCTACAGCAGCACTATACAGTATGTAGCATGCACATACCCAGTGTCAGTATCCTGCTTAGCATTGGCCCTGTGTTTGGTTAACATCGGCTGATACGGAGGACATGGTCTGTGCAAGACGCTCGATCTATAGAATAATTATCCCTAGTGGGGGAGGCAGGAACGGAGATGGCAAGGGTGGGGAGCTAGTGGAGAAATGAGGTATCCTCCAGCCCAGGTCCTCATATTGAGTCCAGCAGGCTAGCTCTGTCACACTGATGGGTCTCTTTACCAGGAAAGAAGAGGCAGTGGCATTACTGACCAGGCACAGCCTGGCAAAGGCAGTGCAGGATTCAGCGCCATGGGCTACACATAGGGTAGGACATAAGGACTTGGACTTTGAATGGACTTTAGCAGGAGGGCTGCTGGTTTGAATTCCAGGCCAGGCTAATATGTAAAAGGTCTCCCCGTCATTTCCATGCCTCCCCATCTCTCATACAGAACCAGTTATATTTTATCTCGTCAGAATTATACCCTGTCTGGAATGAGAGGAAGCCGAACCATGTGAAGGGACTGACACCAGCATGAGGCTTTTCCTGCTATTACCCTCGCTCATGAAAAATAAAGCAATTACCAACGCGTGGCACGCTGCAGACCAGTCCATCAGCTTAGCTCAGAGAGAGTGAGAGAGAGAGAGAGAGAGAGAGAGAGAGAGAGAGAGAGAGAGAGAGAGAGGGGAGAGAAAGAGAGGGAGAGAGAGAGAGAGAGAGAGAGAGAGAGAGAGAGAGAGAGAGAGAGAGAAGAGAGAGAGAGAGAGAGAGAGAGAGAGAGAGAGAGAGAGAGAGAGGGAGAGAGAGGTGACTACAGTTGTCTCATTATTATCTTTCTCGCTTCTCTTCCTCTCTTCCTCTCTCTCTATTTTCCTCTCTCTCTCCTTCATGGCCATTAAAGAATCAGGAGAAACAGTTGGCCCAACAGTGTGGCTGGAGTAGACGGATGTGTTTGGTCTGGCCGAGGATTGTGGGACTGGGGCTATGGATTCCAAACCTCTCTGTTTGGATTCCATGTGTCCAGTTCCTGTTCCTCATTGGGAGTTAAGAGGTTTGGGAAGACAGATGGGGAGGTGTTCCACTGCTGTTACTGGAAATGGCTCCATGTGTTTGGTCTGAGACCAATATCCATTCTCATGTCAGGAATTCATCATTTTCTTTTAACGGCACACGTGATGACAAGTCAAGTATTTTACCGATGTGATGGTGGTCTTCATGCCAAAATATGTCTTTCTAGAGAAAACACTGAGCATGTCAGTTGCATTATGGGTATCCGTTTAGGTAAGACAAGGCTCGAGATGAGAGCCAGATACACAGACCATGTGAATGTTTTATAACACCCAGGGCTCCTTTCATCCCCCACAAATGCAGATGGACACACATGCACAAGCACACACACACACACACACCAAACACTCAATCCTTCAGCCACCAGTAACAATTGAATAGTTCCACTGCTTTCAAGTGGGGCGTTACATCGTCCAGTCAACCATTCTCTTTGTTCCTTCATTTCTTTTCTCTACTACCTCTTCACCATTTTCCTTTGATCAGAATTACATTTTTATCGACAGTCTCCCCCACCACCGCTTCAACTCTGTCAGGAGCCTCAATGGCTGTATTTCCTGATTTTGTTTCCATAGTGACCGCAACAGAACATTTCCCAGCAGTGAGGAATCTAAACTAACGCAGCAGACATGATGACACGCAGATCAAGCAGTGACAGCGGGGATAACTCTCTCCCTCTCGCTTTCTCTCTGCGCTGTCAATTCGACGTCTCTCTGTAACTTCCTCCTTCCGGCCCTTCCCTTCTATCTTTTCTACTATATAAACAGCCCCAGCAGAGAGACATATCCAATCTCTCAAACGTGTTACCTAATGGATATGGAGTTGTGTAGCAGCTTCATATGTGACAGCGAACCAAGGTGAAGCATTCATCTGGGCCACGGCTTATCACCAGCCCACTCGCACACATCCATTCTCACGGTGTGGATGCCAGGAGTCTCTAAGCGCTGTGTACATGCAAATAAGAACCATACGTTATCACAACCCATAGCTGTTAGCCACGCAAGCAGACAACCATGATAGAAGGATTTTGCCACTCCATCTGAACCGATGCAAAGGTGCTTAGTGTTGAACAGTGGTAAGATGTACTGACAGCAACATGAGGTACCTTCACTTCAACTCAGCATCAAGACCGACCAATGACCCGCTTGCCGTTCGCTAGTCACCCTCCTAATGAAGATGCCGTTGTTAATCACCTCCGGAGAGCTGTGAGTAGGTAGAGCCCCTCCTCGCTGCAGGGGACCAATAGGAGCGCATCGCCTCTCCTCATTTCCTGCCTGTTTCCTTTGAAGTGGTAACGGGCTTAAGGTGCGTGTAATTTCCTCCCGATAGCGGATGTGCAAGAGGGCCACACCTGGGTGGAGAGGATAACGCAGAGGGGCTGCAGGCAGAGCCAGAGGCAGGGCAGACCCTGTTCCTATCTGCTGTGATAGTGGAGCAGGTGTGCCTCCTGAGTGAGACACTGATTACAGCAGCTCCGGCGGATTCACTGGCAGAGCAGAGCTGAGCAGAGCAGAGCTAGCAGGTATTGACTGAACAGTAGCTGTGCTGATGATAAGTAAGGAGGGATGGAGATGAAGTGCCCTGTACTCTCTGACAAGGACTCCTCTGGATGATACTGTAGGATACCAGAACCTGATCTGCCTGTTAAAAAGTGTGGGTGTATACTGCACTGTAGGAGTGAGGAGATGGTTCAGCAGCCCACTTGTCAGTCGTGTATAGAATGGAGAGTTTTAAGAGTACTGATGTATTGTATATGGTGCATGGAAACCGTGCAGGTTGGTATGTAGTCTGATGGATGGTGTGTGTGTGTCCTCCGCAGTCTGCCTCTGCGAATCTAAGCAGAGCGTGGTTCACCTTCACCTATCAGCAGCATCAGTCTGGGAGCGCAGCAGCACCACACCCACACTATCTCCATCTAGAACTCATCCTCCCCTAAATATACCAGGGGTGAACGGAGGGAGAGATGGAGAGAGAGAGAGAGAGAGAGAGAGAGAGAGGAGAGAGAGAGAGAGAGAGAGAGAGAGAGAGAGAGAGAGAGAGAGAGAGGGAGAGAGAGAGAGAGAGAGGGAGAGAGAGGATGTGTGTCTGAACTACCCCTTGTTTCCTCTAATGCATCAGAGGAAACTCACAAAAAAACTTTTATTTGACCTGCGCCGTGTTCATCGAGGGGCGAAACATCAAAACGGAGGGAAAAAGCGATCTATGTGTTTGGTGTGTGTGTGTGTTTCCGCTGTCAGAGGCCAGTCCTATTGGATTACCTGGGTCCGCCATGTCTGTCTTTACTCCAGGGGTCCTTGTCAATTGGAGCAGCTAATAAATTGATTAGGCCTGCAGTGGGTTACCTGTGGGCTCTGTCTGGCCACATCCCGGCTCCATAGCAAATCAATAACACATAACCTGGTTATCACAGTCCACAGTGACCTCACCACTGGGCCCTATGGTAGGGACATTCAGCAGGGTGGATGGAGGGTTAAATATATCTCTCAAGTAGGCTAAAGCAACCCCAACAACCTTGTGCTCAATGACATCCCTTATTACCCACTGTTTCCCGTGTGTGACCCCGCCACCCTGACCTGTTCCAAACAAGCAGCCAGTAACGAGGTGGGAAAGGAGTGTCATCCCACACACACACAAACAACACCTGCGAATAAGTGTGCATTTGGACGCGTGTACACACACACCCACACACACTCTGGTGAGAGCAGGTGTTCCCCCTCTCTAGAGGAGCGTTCTACATACAGGCTCACCTTGGGCTGCATCTGTCCTGTATAGGACTGGGACAGGCCGAGTGGCAGGGAGATCCCTGCTCTGTTCAAGCTCAGAGGTTACAGACACACACACACACACCCGTACACACACACCTACACAAAGGCACACACACTCTCAGATCTTTATGGGCTTCCATGGGAAGTTGTTATGTCTGAAGCAGCCCTCACTGCTGTCCAATGTTTATATTGAGCATGGTTCTGTCAGCATGACACTCCCAGCACAACTCCTCTACAGCACAGGAATGCTGTCTGGACACACTCCCCTGGGAGGAGGGGGGCAGGGGAGACACTGTCACAGCTACACAGGCCTGGGGGCTGTGACTGAGGGGGTCAGTGGAGCAGAAAGATGACTGAGGGTTGAGCTCAATAGACTTGGGGCTGATGGTTGGGTTGCCAGAGGCTGGGGGCTTGGGGCTGATGGTTGGGTTGCCAGAGGCTGGGGGCTTGGGGCTGATGGTTGGGTTGCCAGAGGCTGGGGGCTTGGGGCCAGGGTAACCAGGACAGCTCAGAGCCTTGAGAACGAGAGGGTTAGCTGGAGGTTGAGTTACTGTAAGACTAAGACTGGAGAGCGGGAAAAAACGGAATGAGGGAAGAGGGTGTGATAGATGAGGAGAGTGGGGAAAAAGGCACCAGCAAAGAGAAAGGAAGAAGGAGCAGTGCAAAGGGGGATGAAAGAGCAGCAAAGACAGAAAGAGGTAGAGTCCATTTACAGGCGGCATGGGGATTAGGGCCATGACACCAATCCAAACAAAGCTAAAGAGTGGAAGAGGAGTTAATGGAGCACAGGCAGCAAGGGAGGGAGGGAGGGAGGGAGGGAGGGAGGGGAGGGA
Organism: Osmerus eperlanus; assembly: GCF_963692335.1. Taxonomy (NCBI): domain Eukaryota; kingdom Metazoa; phylum Chordata; class Actinopteri; order Osmeriformes; family Osmeridae; genus Osmerus; species Osmerus eperlanus. The sequence continues at coordinate 13,313,326 of NC_085021.1, forward strand.
GGGAGGGAGGGGAGGAGAGAGGAGAAGCCGTAGAAACTCTGTTTTATCCAGCCACCAGAGACTTCTTTGTTCGCATGGCTGGCATGGGACTCCACCTGGAGGGAGGAGGTGATGGAGGAAAAAAGGAGAGAGGATGGGTAGACAATTCTGGTTCTGGAGACTCACACACACATACACACTTACATACTTACATATTACAGTAACACACACTCATGGGTAGCTGGAATAAACCCCCTAGACAACCCCTCCTCCAGACACACACACACACACACACACCCATCAGCAGTACCCACCCCATCAAAACCCTCTTCAGAACTCGATTGGATCTTTGAAGCTGGTAGCTGAGTATGATAAAGTTGGCTCTTGAGATTCCGCCTCCCAGATAGAGAGAGCAAGAGAGAAAGAGACAAGGAAAGTGATAGATCAAGCCAACATGGAAATACACAGACAGACAGACAGACAGATAGATAGACAGATAGACAGATAGACAGATAGACAGATAGACAGATAGACAGGCAGACAGACAGACAGACAGACAGACAGACAGACAGAAAGATAGATATATATATATATATATATATATATATATATATATATATAGATAGGATAGATATATAGATGGATAGATCCTAAGAAAGACAAAGAGCACAGGGAGACAGAAGATAACAGGGACTATGAAGAGATATCCTTCTCATTTTTCTCCAGGGATAACTCTTTTGCCTTTGTAGCCATACGCACGGTTCAATAGCTGCTCTGAGGACGAACACACCTGTCTGATGGCATTCTCTTTGCTCTTGATCCCTGTCTCTCAGATCCCTGGCCACACACTGGCTGTGCAGGGATAGGAGAGTTATTGATGTGTAAAACACGTGGCCCTGGACATGCAGTTATTTATGACAGTCTAAAGACCTCACACTACAAACGTTGGCTGTTCCTGTACTCAATATTGTTGATTTAAACCTCTCTTCCTATCCAAACACAAGTCAGGCTATCTGAAACAGCATCTTACTCCAATAAAAGTCCCCGCTCTCCAAATACGGTTGGAAAAGTGTTGTCCTTTCCAGCCTGTAGGGGGGGGAGGATTTACCGCCACAAAATACATTACAGTCGGACAGTGGAGGTCCTGAAAGCATCATTTTGCAAGACCCCCCCACCCAACACAGCCCCTCACCAGTGTACAGGCAATGCTAGGAAGCATTCCCTTTGTTATTCCGTTCTCACTTCCATTACAACTGACATTGCATCTAAACAGAAGCCTCGGGGGGAGACTCCGTCAAAGAGCAGGGGAGAAGAAGAAGCAATGAACGAATGCAAAATAGTGTGTGTGTGTGTGTGTGCGTGTGTGTATGTGTGTGTGTGTGTTGGTGCCTACACAGAATGGGAGGTGTTTTGTGAGAGAAGAGAAACATGATGTACCGTGCATGTGTTTAGCTCATGAATGTATTTGCACACTATGTAACTGTTTTGTCAGAGATAGAATATTAGAGAGGGAGAGAGAGAGGTAGATAAAGAGAATAAAGGAGAGAAAGAAAGCTTGGGAGAGAGTGAGACGGAGAAAGAGACAGAGAACCAGAGAACAAGAGAGAGAGAGAGCGAGAGAGAGAGAGAGAGAGAGAGAGAGAGAGAGAGAGAGAGAGAGAGAGAGAGAGAGAGAGAGAGAGAGAGAGAGAGAGAGAGAGAGAGAGATAGCCAGTGAAAATGTCCTCACTCAATTTCTCTCTTTCCCCAGATCAAGAGAAATGTCATTATTTGTAGCCATCAGTTAGAAATCAATGTAATTATGTTTGGAGTCTCCACTCCGCTCTTGCCTGTAATGAATCATTTGTAAAGTAATAAGCAGAGTTCTCATGTGCTCCCCCCAGCACTTCCCTCTTTTAGCGCTTGGCGGTGTGGCCTCTTTGATAGCACATTAATTATGCTGTGTGCTCTGCAGAGCTGAGGGCCAGCACTGCAGAGGGCCAGCTCTGCAGTGATACTACACCATGCTGGATAGAGATAAGGTCACAGCTGTAGATAGGGGCTGGGGTAGGAGAACGAAACAGAGGTTAAAGATTGGAACCGCAGTCAGATAGCAACAGAGGTTGGATAGAAGGACAGGTCCTGGAGATAGGGACAGGGGTTGAACATAGGGAGAGGGGTTAGAGATAGGGACAGGGGTTGAACATAGGGAGAGGGGTTAGAGATAGGGACAGGGGTTGAACATAGGGAGAGGGGTTAGAGATAGGGACAGGGGTTAGAGATAGGGACAGGGGTTAGAGATAGGGACAGGGGTTGAACATCTCCTCATCCCCACCCGACCTAATATGAAGGCTGTTAACTCATACTGGTCTTTATTGTCATAATCCAATCTTCCCTGTCGATGCTAGACTCCACGTCTGCAGTATCCCCAGTCCTCTCCCCTGGTAGCCTTAGCCCTCCAGTGAGCTAGCTTCTCCATGTTTACTATCTCCAGCTAAAGCTACAAGCTGCTTCAAAGACCATTTCCCTCTGTATGTAAGGGAACATCTAGTCTCAAAAGTAGTAATTAAATGTAATTACACCATTTCCCACTCAAAATAATCAAGATCCATCAGATGTTAAATAGGCCTTACTCTCAGTTAATGTGTGATAGAGGATCAACCATATATATTGCGTTCATCTCTAGGGGATTTCTTTAATATGCTCTTGCCTTAATGGGCCACCAAGTAGAAAAGTGGGTTGTATAGAGGGACAGGGTCAGGAGAAGGAAAGATTGGGTCAGGGGGAGGGGGAGAGAGGGAATTAAGGAAGTGCAGCAGAGGGCCAGTTTGGTCAGAGTTCAGGTCGTCTGGGGCAACAGCGACGCTGGGCGAATGAGAGGGGCGAGTTATGAGGCAGCTAATTAAGTGTGTGAGATGGCCAACGTAATTCCATCTTAATAATTCAAACAGTCGTTCAATTATTCATTAAAAAAACCCTGCATGAAGGCCTGCTCCTTGTTAAGAGGGCAAGATAGTGGACACACACACACACACTCACACACACAAACCATACAGATCTACACCCAAAAATTGTCCATCTTCTCTTTCTCTCTCTCTTACACACTCACAAACACACCCATGATAAAGACAGCCAAGCAATATATCCCTACTCAGATTTCTTGTCATGTTTCTCAAAAAGATAACATTTACAGCGTAAGATCTCTTCACCTCATTTGATTGCATTAGGAAGTATCAAACTCACTGACTCTGGCTCCTTCCCACCCTTCCTCTATCTCTCTTTCCTCCCTCTCTACAAACCATGTTGCACTGGATAAGTAATGTAATCAAGGAAAGGTAAGTCTGTACAACAGGGCAATCATATAAAGGCATAATGGATATATAAAATCAAGAGCTCATAGGCGATGATTAATCAAATGCTGGAATGCAGCGGGGTACAATCAGTTTAGACTGAATTAATCCCCCACTAGCGACTCCTTGGAGCAATTTACTGAGAACATACCATTTAAATCTATAAGTTACACCTCACTGGTTCACCTTCTCTCTGTGGTGCTGCACTGGGCTACAATCTGTCTGGATCTGTGTGTGTGTGTGTGTGTTTGTGCTGTTGAAAACACTCTCTCTCAAACACGCACGCACGTACACTTACACACACACACAGCTGCTGTCCCTTTGGCCTGTGCGCTGGAGCAGTAGTAAAAGGCAGAGCTGGGTGTGTGTGAGTCCTGCTGGGGAGCAGTTCGGCCTAGCACAGCTCAGCCGCAGGACGGGCTTGGTGTGGGCTTTGATCCTAGAAGACACAGTGTGTGTGAGTGCGTGCAAGTGTGTGTATGTACCGCATGCGTGTCTGTGTTTCCAACGTGTGTGTGTGTGCGCGCGTGTGTGCGGACATCAGAGGAGTCCGACGACGGGTGGTCTTGGGGGATAATGGTATTAGGTGTCTGAAAAGCTCCCCTAGAACAGGCCTCCTATCGGGCTCACACACATCCATGCTCCTCACGCTGGGGGGCTGCTACGATGACTGGGACTGTGTCCGACCAAAAACAGGTCTTCTACATGTAATCGATGAAGGTTGATCCTTGCACACAGCGAGCAGCTCCGAGAGCGAGCAGGTTTAGTGTGGGTAAACAGACTGCAGAGCTACAGTATCGCAGACAGGACAGGGGAGGCCTCGGATCCCACAGAGGAGGCCTTGCCTCGGATCACTTCTGATGTGGATCCAGGCAGCATCTCCAGCATCCTTAAACAGTCAAATGAATGTCTACAGCATTTTCTCTCTGTTCACTCTGATGCAGTATCCCTCTCCCTCTGCTCCATAGTGGAGGGAGGCCTGGACTGTGTATGTGTGTGTCTACAGTATGCTTACCTACAGAATATTCTCCTGCATGCACGTGCGTGTGCATGTGAATGTGTGTGTGTAAATGCACGCGTGCGCACTGTACGTGCATGTGTAAACATGTGAATGCGTGCGTGCGAATGCACTCATTCTGTCATTCTTGTTCTCCGTCTCCCTGATGTCTACTGAGAAAGCTGAACCCACTCAAAGACACAGAGAGGTCCCCTGCTGCGACGGTGAAATGGTCACAGTGTATGTGTGTTTGTCTGAGGAAGCACTATGTGAACGCTTTAGTGTATGTTGCTTCTTTACAAGCCGACCTCAGGTACACGGAGTGCTCTCTCTCTCTGTCACCAACCTTTGCAGTGATGTGTTTGGTGTTCTCAACAAGAGCCCACTCCACCCCCAGGGTAAACCTTCATGTTGTTCATTAAAAAAACACATCTCGTTTCAGAAAGTATTTCAAAAATATTTTAAAATAAAAATATTTTTTTAAATCATGCGCCATATAAAATTGTGGGTATTTTCTTCCCCATCCCTCCCTGCCAGGGTAAGAGAGTGTTACTGTGGAGGCCTGCTTAGTCCTGCTGCTGTTACAGTGTTTCATGCTATTCTCCTCAGATCTATATTCAAATACAAGGGATTTATGGGTATTGATGTTTTTAACTTTTTTCCGCTGACATCTTGGAATTCTAAACAACCTTCCCGGGTACTGGAACAGCAAAGATGCAGAGACATATTTTATTGAAAGTGTGAATGTCAAAAAGAGAAAATGACTAACACAGCACTAGAAGACCAGCATGTTTACAAAGAAAGAGAGAGAGAGACAGAGAAAGAAGGGTAAGAGATATGAAAACGAGCAGCTTCAGCAGTTCAGATGGGGTTGGAGGGGGGAGGGGGGGTGGGGGTGGGGGTCTGTGCTCGCTCCAGTGGCATGGAAGCTTGACTCATGCATATCGATTGGGTTGTCAGCATCTCAGACAGGGACTACAATGGTCTTTTTATTCAGTCAACAGCTCAACACTGCTCCTGAACACAGCAGGGTGATCATTATTGAACATAGCAGCCAATACTCTTATCTCCCCTGCTCTTTTAAATTCATGGCATGTTCACAACAATCTGGTTATCTAAATAAAATGGTAGTTTTATATCTCTAATACACTATCTTCACACTATCAAATAAAAAAGGTCAGTAACACACACCACATACACACACACAAACACATGTTGTGGATCTACGCCCTAACCTTTCATTGACTCTCATTTTCTTTTCGCATTCATCAGTCTTCTCTGCACATGGCTAAACAGCCAGCTAATGAACTCGGAGGGGTGGTGATGTGTGCAGAGTACTGCATGTAATAACGCATATTAAAATTCCATAATTGCAATCTAATTAGAAAGGTAATAAAGTCTATACACAGCTCTAATGCAGTGTTCCCTCAGCTACGTCAGGACAAGACGGCTGCTTTCTGAATACCATTAGCTAAACCCTTTCCCCCTTTCCCCTTTCCCCTCTCCCCCTCTCCCCTCTCCCCCTCTCCCTATCTCCCCCTCTGCCCCTCTCCCTATCCCCCTCTCCCTATCCCCCTCTCCATATCCCCCTCTCCCCCTCTCCCTATCCCCCTCTCCCTATCCCCCTCTGCCCCTCTCCCTATCCCCCTCTCCCCTCTCCCCCTCTCCCTCTCCCCTCTCCCCCTATCCCCCTCTCCCTCTCTCCCCCTCTCCCTCTCCCCCTCTCCCTCTCCCTCCTCAGGACCACCACCCAGCTGAATGGCCAAGGGTGGGGGCATGTCTTCACGCTACCACGACGACAGCCCAAACCTGAGACAAGGCCTTGCTAGCCCAACCCTTTAGGGATAACATGGATCCTTTCAAATCTCATGATGTGCAGCCATCCCCAAAAGCAAAAAAACGTTGGTTTAAGATGACTAATCTTTCCCCATTGTGTTCTGGGTGCCATAACCTTAAGGTGAGATGCCTTTCCCATCCTATACTTATGTCAGAAGGAGGATATGGTGATGGCAGTGTTTGGAAAGAGGCTGGACACCTCATACAGACGGCACACTGCTGTTTTCATGCCATCAGCAGTAAAACACTTCCACCTCCTGCACCATGTCCCAGATTTGAGCCATTTGCATAAACTGCCATCTTCAATTATTCACAGCTGCTGTCTTGGCTTTTCTGACTAATTATAGTTGGAGCTCCTGAGCTTCCTATTTTCTTGGAGTGAGAAAGGGAAAGAGCCCGCACACACACCTGAACACACATAATAGTCTGTTTAGCTCACACACAGACACCACCAGTCACGCAAACATCCAGATACACCTACCGTAAGTCCTTTGTTCCACTGGTTTTTATGTTTTAGTAGGAAAGCAGCGGTTTCATGCGTCGAGGACTCTGAGTGCAGAGGGACTTCCCTGCAGCACAAACCTTGCCACTCTGGCATTAATTCTTTCATTTTCAGATAATCTGAGTTCACTAGTTGCCAATCTTTTTAATTACTGTCACTACGGACTCATTCCTAGGAGCAAATATGCAGCTTTAGACAATTCTAGGTCGCATTAACTATCATCCTTCCTCCATACTCTGTATTTGTGTGTGTGCGTGTGTGTGTGTGCGTGTGAGAGAAAATGTAAACTGTGTGTGTGTCAGAGCTGAATACGTGTGCTTCGGAAAAAAACTGTAAAATACTGCTACCGGACATGAGTCATCATTTCATGGAAATTACAGACAAACATATCTTGGGAAAAAATCTCTGACTTCTGACAAAGAAAACAGACACACAGACACACGAACGCTTAGGATAATCACACATATGTACAACGCACGCCTATTTGAAGATCACTTCTGCTTTCTTTAATGGACACTGAAAGGTATTTGAGTCCTACATCTGATGTGTGCCAAGGCTGTCAGTGAATAATTCAAAGTTTGAGTTTCCTCGCAGCTCAAGTCAAGATCTCTCAGCCCCTCTCCACCTTCCCTCCTGTTCTACCTAGTCATGCAAGCTGTGGGGCCGAGATCACCAGAGAGCCGTCAGACGAAGGCGATAGCATGCGAGCGCTCTCTTGACATGAACAAAGTCTAAATTCAGGTGATATGAGAGAAACGAACTTCAGCAAACACCTCACGAGAATAGCATATGGTGTACACTGCTCCAGGTACGGCAATAAGGTTCCACTGAAGTGAATGTAATTGAGAACGTTCATGTATGAACCGGCTCCTGTGTTTCCGTCCAACGATCTTCCTCTCCAGTCCCCTCCACCCAGGGAGCTCTTCCACAGAATAACTATTTACACATTAACATATTCTATTGCCCACTCACCTGCTTACACATGCAGGAGACAAGCATTGCTATTAAATATTAAACATAAGTGCTGAGAGTGAGTTAGAGCATAGTGTGTGAGTGTGTATGTGGGGTGGGATGGGCTGCTCTACAGAGGTACAACATCATTGTGTTGACTGCCATTGTAGCTCTATCCAGGTACAGTTCAGCATCCCTGTGTTGACAGTGAGGGACGCTCTGGCAGGATAGCTGCTCACTCAGAGAGAAAGATGTCCTCGCCACAGCCATTGCAACCTGGACAGGGTAGGATTAACAGTTGAACCTTGAGGGAAAGGCACTAAAGCCTGTTTCTCAGAAAGGCGGAAGTGAGCGAGTGTGGGAAGAGAATCCTGACTAACAGAAGTGCTGAGCTTCCTCTCAGTATGGTGATATCTGACCATCCTGTCACTGGGTGCACACAGGCGGATACAACAATGTAAATATCCTCTCATCTTGACTGATGACGCCACCTCTCTTCCACCTATCTGTCAGCGGGGCACAAAAAACACAAACTCACACATACACACGCACAAACACACACACATTCCACTGTTTAAAGTGAGCGGGCGTTTCTATGCTTGTTACACCAGTGGTGGCAAGCATATTTGGTTTGTGTTTCTCTGTGTGGCTTTTTCCACGTCAGGATGTGGAATGGTTTTCTGCTTAGACCGTTTCCCACGCCGGAGGGAAGATGAGCCATGTAGCACTCACTGTCACCCAGACCCAACCAACATCCAATACATCCCCTTCCCTTCAAAGGAAGGCAGATGGTGAGTCGCCTGGCTTCCCTGGTCCCTAACAAGGAGAGTGTACAGAAGAGATACTTACGTATCTCAGTATACTGTACCCTGAGAGCAGAGACAGGGCTGACTGAAATAGACAAGGTGTGAAGGGCTCCAGATATACATATGACACCAGCATATATTGCAGTGAGCCAGCCAGTACAGTACAGGTGCAGGAGAGATAAAGAGAGAGAGTCAGAGAGAGAGAAAGAGAGAGGCAGAGAGAGAGTGAGAGAGAAAGAGTCAGAGAAAGAGAGTGTACAAATGGGACCCCGGAATGCCATAGGACGATAGTCAATTACATGTCTCAGAATAAGTGAGTGAGTGAGTGAGAAGATAAATAGAGGACAGGGATGGGCTGTATGGAAATAACATCAACACCTTTTCTCTTATGCATATACTGAAGAGAGGGGACTCGCTCCGACACACCTCCATCACACCACAAAACAAACAGGAACACACGGCACAGCTCTCTCACCTGAACAGAAGAACTCGTCACACCACCCTCTGGATGCAGAGAGAGGATAGGGTAGTGACGTACGTGTTCATGCTAATATTGCACGTGCATGTGCAATGTGCATGTGTCATGCCAGTGGGTGATGCGTGCCGGCCTGACTTTTCTAACAAACTAATGACTTTTTACTCCGTGCTCTTCTGTGTGTGTGTGTGTGTGTGTGTGTGTGTGTGCATGCGTGTGTGGGGAGAGAGTGAGGGAGAAAGAGAGGGAAAGAGAGTGTGTGTAATACAATAATGTCCCTGTGTCCCAGGCTAATTACCATGCTGAATATGGTCACCCAAGGGATCCCCTCTCACCTTTACACCTCCCTGCATAAGAGCTCCAACACTGAACCAGTGACACTGAGCCAGCGGAAACTCTTATCTAAATATAATTGGATGGCGAACGCTGCTTCCTTAGCAGGGAATATATGTGCTGAGAACAATCTACTTAAACTTTTAAAGGTTTAAGTCGATTTTTTTCCGGGGTTGTGTGTATGTGTGTGTTGGATGTAAGCCTTTGTCCTAGCATGCATGGCAGTAGAGGTCTAACATGGCGTGTTAGTGTGAGGATGAGCCAGCAGAGAGCTGGGGCAGGGAGCTGGGGCAGGGAGCTGGGGCAGGGAGCTGGGGCAGGGAGCTGGGGCAGGGAGCTGGGGCAGGGAGCTGGGGCAGGGAGCTGGGGCAGGGAGCTGGGGCAGGGAGCTGGGGCAGGGAGCCTGTCATCCAGAGGCTGCTGCTGGAGCAGGAGACTCTCATTAGGAACCCTCTGATCACGGCAGGGGGGCTGCGTTCCCAGCGGAGGACTTCTAGAACATTCCTGACCTGCCTTAACCAGCTTTAACACACACACACATTATACACACTCTCGCACTCTCTTACACACACAAACACACGCACACACAGTTACACGCTCTCACACATTTCTAGACATCATAGACATATCCTGTCCAATTGTCTAGATGTTCTACCCGCTACACACACTATATAATAAATAATTCTAAATTCTAAATAATAATGTAATTCTCTGTCCTTATCTCTACTCTTCCTTTGTCTGGAATCAATGTTGTTTTTGTGTGTTTTTTTTGCTTCCGTTACTTGGTTCAGCGGTCTCTCTCTAATATTGATGTCTGCAGTCACTTCCTCTGGGGAGCTGCTGGGTGTAGGAAGCAGGAGGAAGGTAGGGAAGGAGGGGAGGAGTAGAGGGCAGACGAGGGGGTGTCCCAGCAAGCTCATTATAGTAACAAAATGGATAAAGTAACTCTTACCTGCTGTTGAGAATTTGAGCACGGCGGAGGGAAGAAAAAGACAGGAAAAAAAGAGAGAGAAAATAAGTGTGTTAGAGATGCTTCATAAAGAATACATACATAAATGCATAGTGTAAATATGTTACTGATCCAGTCAGCAGGGGTCCCATGAGAGTCCACTCTCGGAGCATCAGCATTTGAAACATCTCCCAACATCAGTGTGCATGTGTTTCTCTCCCAGCTGGATGATCCAGACAATATGAGGATGTGATGTGCACAGCAAACTGTGAGAGCTGATGTGGCAAAGCACAGTCACATGGGAGATCAGAATACCTACAGTATGCTCTCCCTCATCAAGAATAACCTGTCACACAAACACATCCACCCTAAAGCTCTCCAGGAAAATCCCACTGTTTAGGCCCAGTCCTCCAGAGGCATGAGTGTGCTGGGTAGTCGTGGGGTGTGGGTTGGGTTGGGTTGCTGTCTGCATGACGCCACTGTGTGCTCATTATGTTAAGTACTGTAGAGCAGCCTTGCAGCCACGGGTGTTAGTGTTGGTGTAGAATGGGTTGATACAGTTTCAAGACAAGACGCTCCTTCTAATAGCACTAAGTTGATAATGGAAATCCATGGAGCAATGGTACACTATAGCTGTTCATATCAGTGATATTTTTGTTTGTTTTTGCCTGCTAATAACGGACCCGTTTGGCAGGCAGGCGGGCAGGCAGATCGTGGACAGATTGTGATTTACTCTGTGCAGCCATGCAGCACTATTCTGTGCCCTGGACACAGGCCCTAATGGAGGCACGCACAGCGCTTTTATTAGCTGTGAAAATCCAATGGCATCAAATATTAAACACTTCATTATGGAGCTCGGCTTGTCCTGTTCCTCAGAACAGCCACTTACACCTACAACAGCTGAGAGGAAGGAAGCAGAGAGGGAGCAGGGCATAGACAGCTGTAATTACTGAAACTTTTTAAAGATGTTTTCTGTGTGTGTGTGTGTGTGTGTGTGTTTGTTTTGAGTGTTCATCAGCCTGCGACTAGCAGAGCCCCACCATGTCGTTAGTTAATAATTAATCCTAATATATCACAACAACAAACGTTTCCTCAGCGGACACATGGAGAGTGTTTAATCAAATGAGATGTTTCCATTATATCTAACATGACCCGCAGTGGTAAACTGCCATCCAATGTGTACAGCAGAAAGACCTCGAGGGACAGGGGTGTTTTCAAGAGAGAGCAAGATCATAAAAGAGAAAGACAGAGGCGGAAATGGAGCGGAGAGAGGAGGTCGGTGAGAGAAAGGCAGAAGGAGAAAGAGAGCCAGAAAGAGAGGGATAGTGGAACCAGTTAGACAAGCAGCCCTTTGGGAGAGTGACAGCTTCACCGATGACCTCTGAATGATTTATCTCGGGACACATCCCTGTCTATCAGAGCATCAGATGGCATTACCATCAGAAAATCATGGAGGGAGATGTATGAAGGCACGCAGGCAGACAGGTAGACAGACAGGTAGACAGACAGGTAGACAGACAGGTAGACAGACAGGTAGACAGGAAGACAGACATATAGGTATTGTTTGTACTTTTTTTTGTTTGTTTGTTTTTGTTTGTTTGTTTGTATTTGTTTGTACTCGCTGTGATATATTGTTTTTATTATTGTTGCTTGTTTTTTTTTTGTTTTTTTTCACAGGTACACTTGCACTTATAGCAGTTCATGTTGTTTAATTGTAACTTGTTTAACTACATGCTCTTATGGTTCTTCCCTTTGGCACTTACTTTGGTTGTTCACAATGTGTGCTTCATGTTTTGGCTACTCGCAATGTTTTGTGGCTATCTCGTTGTTATGATCAGTGACCTATGCACTTTGTAAAGCTCTCTCTTGGAAGTCGCTTTGGATAAAAGTGTCTGCTAAATGAATAAATGTAAATGTAAATAAATGTAGGTAGGCAGACAGACAGACAGACACAGACAGGCAGGTAGGCAGGTAGGCTGGGGGAAACAGAACAGAAGAGTTAGACCCACAGGGTGACTCTTTCAGACAGCTCCAGACTTCTAGTTGTGCTCACTGTACCTAATAAGTAAGTGTAAGTACATTTGAAAACCCATTATTCACATAATGCTCATAGTGATATTTTACTGGAGTTGACCTCAGATCAGATCAAGAGCCTTGGTAGGAATGACACTTCCACAGTGTGTGCTCTCATTAGTGTTGCACTTCACACCCATGTTGGCCTTTATATCTTAAGGATGTACAACAACCTACATGATAATATTAGAATAATATAAATATGTATGCAAACAAGGAACAATATGTGTATATATATCAAGTTGTGCAGCGAGAAAGACAGATACAGTGAGAAACAGACAGAGGGAGGGAGAGAGAGAAAAAAAGAAAGCAATACAAATAAAGAAAGAGACAGACAGACAGACAGACAGGCTGACAGACTGACAGACTGAGAAAAGGAGGAAGTTGGTAGAGAAGAGCAAGGCTGACACTATGATGGAGAGAGGAGGCATGCAGAGCTCAAGAAAACCAAAATTTCTGTGGAGGTGAGAAGGATGGAGAGAGAGGGATGAGCAGAGGGAGTGAATGTTTAGGGTTCAATTAGACCTTGCCTCCCCTCGTTAGTGCTGGGAAGGGCTGCCAGCTGGAGGAGAAAGCAGACATAAACATCCTTTCTACAATGTTGTTGTTGACACTTCAGTTCCCTCTCATAGTCACATCACTGCTGCTCTGTCAATGAGTGGTTCTGTGTGTGTGTGTGTGTGTGTGTGTGTGTGTGAATGTGTGTCACACAGCCATATTCCAACTCAAAAAACAGCAAAACTGTGAAAGCTAGTCACTGCTTCTGTGACATTCTCACCACGGTAAAACCATTCTCATCAACATCTCTCACAGTCCTGCCTAGGACTGTGGGCAGTGGGCAGTGGGCACGGAAGTGCAGCTAATGCTAAAATAAACTTAGCACGGTAACACAGGTCCTCTTGAGAACCTGTGCATTTCAAAGGAGCTCCTTTGTTAATAATTCAGATTGAGCTATGATTAAGTCATAAACAATCCCATCTTCTAGCTCACAGAACTGGCTGGCCAGAGCAGAGATGGGAGGCATTGATTTTCACTCTGGCCCTGGACCTGGGTTATGTGTGGATCTGGTCTGCAGACTGCCAACTACGAGCATCAATACTGACGTGCCCAGCTTAGCCAATGGCATCCTTCAAAGGCCGGAGGGAAAGGAAGAAGAGAGTAACACTGTTTGCGCCTGGGGGTGAGAGAGGTCACGTAAGAAGAAGCTGTTCGCTCCAGTCTGCGCTCAAAGATAAACTCTGTGTCCTACTGGTGATAAGGACTACAGAGTTTCCATCTGTGTGTGTATGTGTGTGTGTAATCATGCATGTGTGCAAGAGATTGTATGTGGACAGAGATAACGTGTGTTCAAAAGCGAGAGTGGGATTTGAGAGTGTTGGTCTCTCGTCTGTGGTGAGGTGAAAAGCGAGAAGCAGCCATTTATCTCTGTTCCTGGCAGGTCACTCTGGGCTGTCCTCACCAGTCTGACAGAATTCACCTGCCTCGCGATGTGAGCCAAAACAATACATTCAAGAATGTGAATAAGTGTAGACCTGTCGACAAACATAAACTCTGTGTTAAACTTGTTTTGATATACTGCTGTATTGATGCAATTTATCCAACGTGATGAATACCTACAGTACAGTATCAATTTATCGACTCGGCAAATGTATATTTTCACAAGTCACATACCCCCCCCCCCCCCCCCCCCCATCTATATCTAATGACCGAGGCCCCATCACACTGTACTGTAGTCATTATGTCTACGATGTTAGCCATAGATATATATAAACACTAGATGTCTCGTCCGCGTTGCCGGACAGTGGCATAACGACATCTCTGACGTTGATAACAAACCAAACTGTTTCAAAATCGGTTGAAAATTGAGCAAGTTATTGTCATTTAAAAAGTACATGTAGATTCAACACAATGTTATGGGTGAGCAAGTTGACTGTCGCAAGATGGCCGCCACGTGCGGACGTTCTAGACTCCGCCGTAAGACATCTAGTGTTTATATATATCTATGATGTTAGCAACTAGCTGGAGCTGATGACAGGTTGGAAGAAATGCGAGAGTGTGTAGGTGTGTCTCTGGCTGTGTGTACTGTATGTGAGGTGAGCCGTCTTTATTAAATATTTCGACACAGGCCAGGTAGTAACACAGAAGCCTAATCAAGCCTGTCACGACACACGTCACTGACACAGTTTATGTTTCCAATTAGAGTCCCCACAGGTTAGTGTGTGTGCGGGTGTGTTTGAGAACGTGCATGTGTGCACTTGCGTGTGTGTCTGTATCCCTGTGTGTGTTTGCCAGCTTGTGTGTGTGGGGGGGTCTGTGTGCGTGTGTGTGTTTGCATCATCTCAGGGGGTAATCAGAGGGCTGGCGGTGACATGCTGCCTCTGATGGGCCTTCACCATTAATATTTATCACGCCTGGCATCAGCCCCCCACCGTGCACTGTCACACACGTCACAGCAGCTTACTATATTCTCGTCCACATCCACTCTGATTAGCATTAGGAGCCGTGCTAGCATTAGGAGCTGTGCTAGCATTAGTGTCAGCCTCTTCTCTAGCCCAGATCCTCTCACTGCACGATCTGCTCATTCGGGGAAGGGAAGAGAGACAGAGAGAGAGATCGCGAGAGAGAGAACAAAAAAAACATGGACGACACACAGGGACATTGAAATTGAAATGTTTATCATTTAAGGAGTCAGTGCAGAGACAAGCGGCTGCATCACTGCCCTATAATGAAGAAATGAAGGTATCAGAGAAGATAATATGAGAACGGACCCCAGCCCATAAAAAGAATGAAGAAAACAAATGACCCAGACGGGGGGGACCAGAGGGAGTTTATGATAGAGGATCACAAACCCCAGGAGAATAAACATAGAAAAGCAACTCTAATGGAATTTGCATGTCTTTGTAGTGGGCCTGGGGAGGTGGCATTTGCCATCTTTAGAGGTAGGCTTTCGGGCATCCACTATGCCTGGCCTCTCCGCCATTTTAGACCTGATGCCATTTCCGGAAGCTTTGTGTGGACTGAGCTCCCTTTGTCCCCTCCAAAGACAAACCAATCTGCTTATCTCCAGTTCCAAAGGGAACCAGACCGTTTGTTTCGGCAGGGAGAAATAATACGCAGGAGAACAGAGTAACCTTCTGAGGGAACAAATAGAAGGGAGGATGGGATTAACTGTGTGTGTGTGTGTTTTTTTTGTTTTGAACGTGTGTGTGTGTGCTGCACAAAGCCTGTACTGGCCTAAAGGCGAGCCCACAGATGTTTATTTGTAGCGACAGCAAGGTTTCTTCCCTCGTTCTTCACATTCATCACGCTGAGCTGAGGCCGAGAGAGTGGACACGATCACCACCACAACACATCTGCATGTGTAAGCAATCCTGCACACTCTATGCATGCGCACTACACCCAGGAGCCTGGGTCAGCAATTATATCCAATAAAAATGTGTACAAGGAAAGAGGAGCCAATAGACTTTAGCGAAGACACAAGCATGCTTCACAGCAATACAGAGGATGCTTTGACTGCAATAAATAGTCAAACAAAATGGAGAAGGGGGGTACAAACAAATCTAAAAGCTGTGCAGAGCTCCAAGAAAGTGTAGGAAGAAAGGTTGACAAGAAAACAGAGTGGTAGCAACTTGATTCAAGAAACGGAGTGGAAAGAGGAGGAGGATGAGAAGTGCATAGGAGGGTGGTCCTTTGGGAACTGGAGTGCTCTTTGCAGCTTTAGTGAAAGTAATGACTCACCAAACGGAGCACTTTAAGGAAATTCACACAGAATTCTCTAGGCTCCCTTTCTTTCACATATTCTCTCTGTTTCTTGCACTCTCTATTGTTCCCTGGCTCCTCTCTTTTCTTTCTTTCTTTCTCTCTCTCGCTCTCTCTCTCTCGCTCTCTCTCTCTGTCTATCTCTCTCTCTCTATCCATCGTTCTCTCTCTCTCTCTCTCAAACCTACAAAGAGAAACAGAACACACACATTTGTATACCTGTGATTCCCTTGTGCATACCTGACCTTTTAACCAGAGTCAGATTTCCATGAATATTTTCCTTTGTGTGCTTACTTTTGTCTGTGTGTGTGTGTGTGTCTGTGTGTGTGTGTGTGTGTGCGTGTCTGTGTGTGTGTGTCTGTGTTTTACATGTGTGTATGTGTGTGTGTGTGTGTTTCTCTGCAAGAGCTGACCTTTTCCTCCTTGCTCTGTCCCAGATTATACCTGACACTTCACTGTGCTACGAACCAAACCAACACTGATACTGACGTCAACACAAACACAGGCAAACACACACACACACACCTGGACAAGAACAAACACACACACATACACACCTGGACAAGAACAAACACACACACAAATGAAGAATTCAAACGTAGAAATAAACGTTAAAAAACCATCCATACTATTGTTCCTATCAGCTACAGTAAGTGAGGAGCCCTGGTCTAGCCGTGCTGTAGTGGGCCAGGTTGTGGGTGGGGGGGAGGCTGTGCTGCGCCAGAGCTGGCTGGTATCATTCTCTGTAGGACAGGGCCGACAGGGCCAGCAGGGCCGGCAGGGCCGGCAGGGCCGACAGAGCCGACAGAGCCGGGCACAGACTGAGCTGGGCTGAGAACCACTCTATTTCACTGTCCACTGAACACCCTCTCAGCCACTGCGACAGAGGGATGAGCTCTCTTACGTGCGCGCGTGTGTGTGTGTGCGCACGCATGTGTGTGTGTGTGGTCTAGTACTAGTCCAGTGAGTTGTGGTTGAGTGTAATGGCTGAGCAGCTCCTGAGCCAAAGTATCCACAGCTCCCAAGCCTGATCACTTAACCTGAGCACTGACCCGCAACAGAGACCTGCAACAGAGACCTGCAACAGAGACCTGCAACAGAGACCTGCAACAGAGACCTGCAACAGAGACCTGCAACAGAGACCTGCAACCTCCACATCTGGATCACACAAACCAGGGGGGGGGGGGGGTGGGGGGGTACTTGTAGTCTGTGCATCAGGGACATGTGGTTGTGGTTCTCATGATCATATTGCTTTTGTTGAGTGTGGGTGTCTTGTGTTCTGTGTTGGCTCAGTAACTACAACTGTATCTATTTAAGAACTGACTGTAACTTTTACTCGACAGCAACAACAACTACAGCATCCATTCTCTCTCCAAACATGGCACTTAACATTCTGCACAGTCATCATTAATCAGTACAGTAATGGCTGTGTACAGAAATAGCAGCTGTACACAGAGCTAACTTGTTAGTCCTTCTCTATATGAGAACAGCACACAACAGTCTCTCTCTTCCTGCTGACCTGAAACATACAGTTTCTGCCGTTAATCTCAATCAGTTTACTACCAGTCAATCATGTTGACACAACACCCCGTTTTACTTTTGTGTCTATCGAATCATGCCAAGTCCAATAAGCATCAGTGTTTTGTGCATCTTCTCCCTGCTATCTAGAGATTTTACTATGGGAAGTCTGAGCAGTGCCATTGGCTGTGTCATGAAGTTGTTCCCTGCAGAGAGGAACTCAGTAGTGTGGGAAGGAATGGAGGAGAAAACGGAATATCTAATATGTATGAAAATGAGGCAAACATGAACAATGAAACTGAAAATACACAGAGAGAGAGAGAGGGAGGGAAGGAAGGAGGGAGGGTGGGTGGCTGGGAGAGGGAGAGGGAGAGGGAGAGGGAGAGAGAGAGAGAGAGAGAGAGAGAGAGAGAGAGAGAGAGAGAGAGAGAGAGAGAGAGAGAGAGAGAGAGAGAGAGAGAGAGAGAGAGAGAGAGAGAGAGAGAGAGAGAGAGAGAGAGCAAGATGGAGACTGAGTGAGTCGAAGCTTGAGCTTAAAGAGGAAGAGCCAGGAGAGTTAACATTTCATGAACTCTTATTGTCACCATGCAAGCAGGTGCTAAGAATACAACCTAGCTACTGTACTGTGAATATGAGCTAGTGCATATCTCGGTGGGAGGCATTACAGAGACATATTGAAAACAAAGCACAGGAGACACCAGGAGAGAAGGAAGGAAGGGTGGGAGGGGAGACAGGAGGAGTCCTTATCCACCTTTAGATAGAAGAGTGTTGAGGGAATATTCTACCTGACTGATTCTAAATCAGATTGGATTCTGAACCTGGTTTGAATGATGTGTTCTACCATGGGATGGGATTACTGGGATGGGATATGTCTACTGCATGGTATTCTGGAGTATTCATTTGACATCATTTCATATTCGAAGTTAAAGTTTTATGAGGAGTGCTAAAAGATTTATCTGCCCTCCAATAGTCAATACTTAGTATTAGTATCATTCATGCTGAGAGCATTCATGCATCCAAGATGAAAAGGAAAAATAAGAGTAAAGGGTATGACTGATGAAGAGCTATTACCAACATGCTGAATCATTCATCGGCAGGCGCCGGAATGTTCTACAATGTCACTTCCTTTGGGAGAGAGGTCAAACGCATTAGCTTCCAGGGTTGAGTGAGAGCACAGTTTTCAGTCAAGTGATACTCCCACCCTGACACCCAAGCAACACCTCTCTGTAGTAGGGATACCACTGCTGTGTGTGTGTGTGTGTGTGTGTGTGTGTGTGTGTGTGTGTGTGTGTGTGTGTGTGTGTGTATCTTTATGTTCTATGTCCAGAACCATTTCTAAGCTCTTCTGCCCATCCAGTCTTGTCCTTCTTGTAAAAGCGAGACATGAATGAGCAGTGAATGTGCAGTGGTGGGGTTTTAATTAGAGCTGTGTAATCACATTAGGTAGTGGCTGGCACTAGGATATTTAAAGTTAATAAACTTTGCATATTACTTTTATGTTTCATGCATTTTTCAATAATCCCTACAGGCCCGCATCAAAGGCATGGCGGTCCTGCTAATCAGAGCATGGGCTTTTATGAACACATCAATATTAACAGAAAAACTAGCATTGATTAACATGGGTTTAATGCCTGCTGATAGATGTGGTTTTGTGGTCTGGTATAATTAATGAAGAGGACTGTAATTTGTATTTGATGTTAACTCCTCTCTTGGGAGCTTTGGTGACTTATACAGGGTCTCACCTCTTTAGAAGTACACACACACACACAAACAAACACAAAAGCTTATGGACACACACCAACACTATTACTAATTCTGTTACTACTTTTACCCTGCTCTTTCTGCCAGCCTGTGCCCTCCTCTCTCTGCCAGCCTGTGCCCTCCTCTCTCTGCCAGCCTGTGCCCTCCTCTCTCTGCCAGCCTGTGGCCTCCTCTCTCTGCCAGCCTGTGCCCTCCTCTCTCTGCCAGCCTGTGCCCTCCTCTCTCTGCCAGCCTGTGCCCTCCTCTCTCTGCCAGCCTGTGCCCTCCTCTCTCTGCCAGCCTGTGCCCTCCTCTCTCTGCCAGCCTGTGGCCTCCTCTCTCTGCCAGCCTGTGCCCTCCTCTCTCTGCCAGCCTGTGCCCTCCTCTCTCTGCCAGCCTGTGCCCTCCTCTCTCTGCCAGCCTGTGCCCTCCTCTCTCTGCCAGCCTGTGCCCTCCTCTCTCTGCCAGCCTGTGGCCTCCTCTCTCTGCCAGCCTGTGCCCTCCTCTCTCTGCCAGCCTGTGCCCTCCTCTCTCTGCCAGCCTGTGCCCTCCCTGCCTGTCAAGGCTCTAGGGCCACGCTCCAGCCCTGGGTCTAAGATTGGGAGGAAACGTAGCGTGAAATACACACTCCAGCATCACGCCTCAGCACTGGGGATACTGTGTCATTTGTAAAGGAAACTGTCTTCTCTCTACCCAGCATGACTATACATCTCATTTATTACATTTTATTCAAATGTGTCCCCGACAGGCGACTGGCGCAGTCGCCTGCCTCAGTCACCAGAGTCCAGGAGCACCTGGGGAGGTGGAAACCTGGCTGCAGAACGCTTCTGTGGAGTGATGGAGGGCCGGTAATATAGATGAGGATTGATTGGAGTTGAATGGCTGTTGTTGTAGTGGCCGTAAAGGGCATTCTGCTCATTAGTTTCCTGCATCTCCCAGGGCCTCGGAGGACTGCTTGATTTGGGAGTGTGTGAAACGGCACCACGGGAGGTGCAGGGGGCTGAGATTGTTTCGGGGCGGCGAGGAGACGGAAATATGTGAAGACAAAAACCCAGCAGACACCAACACCGCAGGAAGCTGCTTGTCTGCATGCAGACGTGGGGGCGTCCATTTCTAATCACGGTTATTACGTGGACCATCCTTCATAGGATACAACTTGTTTGAATGATTGTGTTGGTGTTATTATTGCATTAAGCTTACACCTTATTGCTTCTTGTTTCTTGTGATCCATCATTGCCGTTGTATTGCATAGTATTCCCCATCTATATGTAAGACAAAAAGGGCTTTTAACTGAATGGATGCCTGCTCACGCAAAACCATCATGATCACGCTTTGATTAAGATGATGCATGCAGATGAAAGGTGAGAATATTTCAGATTTGTAGCAACAGCTGACCCTAACCCCTCGGCCTGTATAAATAACTGCACTGTGAAAATAATCTATCATCATCATACAGACTCCAGCGCATCCAAACATTAAGAAAACATCATGAATATTTCATCCAGTGCGATTTAAATATTCTGAGCTGTAAGGATAAAAGAGCGCCAATACATCAACATTAGACACAAGCGAACAGGTGAGCATCAGTCAGCTGCCAACCACATGGCATCCTGCACAGGGCGTCACCGTGGCTACATGGCTGTGCTTGAGCCTTACTGTTCCACACAGCAGCACCAGCCAACTGACTGCAAGCAGCCCTCAAGTCATAGTCATGAGAAAACCGCATGAAGACAACAATGAAGTGACATGGGGGCATTATGGTTGCTTAGTTCAGAGCTGGACGATAGCTGAATGGATGTGAGGACCCATCCACGGCTTGCTAATGAACACAAATTTGGAGACAGGAGAGCAATAAGGGCCAAGCTAAAACACACACGCGCACACACACATAAACTGAAGAGTGTCCACACTAATTAATATTTCCATCGTAGAGCAGCTGAGAGCTCCTTAAAAACCTGACAGGCCCAGATGAGGTCACGCCACTAAACTTGATGTCACTTCCCATTCCAGCGTAACAGGTTTGTGGGCGATGTTATCACAAGGCCTCCACAGCTCAAATGGAGCCGTATAATCAGTTGGCTAAAATGATTCGGGAAATTGCCTTTTTTTATTAGCAACACTCCATTACGTCCTGATATAAATACATTAAATCTATGAAAGGTGCTAATGCTCTCTGTACCCGCCCTTTTCTCTGCATCCCCCCTACCCTTCCTCCCCCTTCCGGGCCTCTTACAGAGACTCTTCCAAATAGCTAACGTGTGAAATTCATTGGATGTTTTAACACCTTCTGCCCTAGCCTGGGCAATGGTTAAATGGAAAGGTACGACATTAAACAAATTAATTCAGCACTTTGACTGGCTTGACAGCCTGATGACTGCCAGAGTGCCTGTCGCTCCAGCTTAGTGTGATGCTTCAGATGGTAAGGGGAGAGGTTAGGGAAGCACAGAGGGGAGGGGGGGGTAGGAGGGTCATGTGGAGAGAAGGCAAGCCTGAATGTCAGGGGTGAGGGGACGTTGGCAAGCAGGGGCAAGCGGTTGGAGGTATGACGTGAAGGAGGGAGGTAAAGAGAGAGAGGAAGTTTGGAAGAGAGAGAGAGAGCTTGGACTGGAAACGAAAGCTGGGCCTTCAAAGTGCTCCTGTTGAAATTTATTGCAAATAACTGCTCCTGATGCTCCGCCGTTTCAATTTCACACAACACAATTCCACAGCTCAGGAGCAAATGTGTCCCTGTCAGCCTCACTTAGGATTCCCCTTCTCTGGCTCACACCTTCCCCTCCCCCTCTCTTCTCTGCCTCCTTTGGCTCCCATCACTTTTTACAGTTTTTCTTGATTGCTAACACACAAAAATGGTATGTGTAAGCCATCCCCACAAAACCATTTTGCCAAATCCCAGCAGAAAGACCATGTACCCCAGTCTTTAAACACAATTGACCCTTTTTGACACATTTCTCAGGTTCATTCACACTTCTTTGCAAAAGTCTAAACACACCTCTTACTTTAAGACACAATTATCACCATTATGTAATTCAGAAAACACTGCCATTTGATAAGTAAACCCAAAACAGCGCAATTCAAACACCCTTAACAACCAATTATCCATGTGTAAGCACTAACAAGCAAATATACTCAACAAGCAATCAGGGGTTTGGAATGAATACAAAGGTAAGCTCATCTGTACTTTGAAATCATGGATGCAAATATCAGAAGAAAATGAATAATTGTCCAAATGAGAGGAGGTGGACAAGGGAGAGGAAGAGGCAGAGGAAGAGGAAGAAGAACAACAATCTCAAATGAGATCCATGCCACACGACATATGACAGAAATCCCTATGACAGAACAACCTTCTCCAAGCCATGGAAGAAGTTTGTGGGGACATTGCTCTTGAGTCTTGTCATGGATGGCTCAGGCATTCAGGGGCATTTTCCCTGCTGTTTGGCTAGAGAAAACATTGCCTGTGATGTTGAGGAAAATCTCTGGCCTGACCCTGGTCAGAGATAGGATGCTGACCCACAATGAACAGTACTGTACTCAAGCTCTGTTACCCAGGTAAAAAATATTTGTTTATTTCCTTGTTTTCTTAGCCTTTGTTCCCCAAATTACAATTTACAGCAATACATTTGTGTTGTTGACTAACAGTACTACTATTTGTATACTGTGACCACTACAGTAACAATAGCTCAAAATGCAATTGCTGTATAATGTAAATAGAAAATAAACAGCCTGAAAAAAGGACAATTGCAGTAATTGTGAGTTTTATGACATCATGTCAAACTCATGAGGTGGAACATATCTAAAATTCAGGGACACCTTATAGTCAATGGTTCTTGAAAAGCTTTTTATAATAGTGTTTTCAATTCCACCCAGCAGTGTCTAAAAGGTATTCAGAAGGTTGAATTTATTTGAGGGCTTTGTGTGTATTTTGAATGCAAAGTTAGGTTTATACGACAGATAATATGGTTTTGACTACTGTGTTTGATTTTGGGTCAAAAGCCAAGGGTTTGGCCAAAACAGTGTAAGTATGAAGATGTGTGTTTAGAGTTTGGAGAAAACAGTACACATTCAAGAAATGTGTCTTAGCAATTGAGAAAAACTGTAATACCCTTTTCCTGTAGGTGTAGGATGCTAGGACAGAAGGGCTTGTAGGAAGCAAGTGAGGGTGGGGGTTGGGGTGGGGGGAGAGAGAGAGAGAGAGAGAGAGAGAGAGAGAGAGAGAGAGAGAGAGATAGTGAGAGTAAGTGAGAGAGAGTGAGTGATAGTGAGAGTGAAAGAGAGAGAGAGAGAGAGAGAGAGAGAGAGACAGAGAGAGAGAGAGAGAGAGATAGTGAGAGTAAGTGAGAGAGAGTGAGTGATAGTGAGAGTGAAAGAGAGAGAGAGAGAGAGAGAGAGAGAGAGAGAGAGAGAGTAAGTGAGAGAGAGTGAGTGATAGTGAGAGTGAAAGAGAGAGAGAGAGAGAGAGAGAGAGAGAGAGAGAGAGAGAGAGAGAGAGAGAGAGAGAGAGAGAGAGAGAGAGAGAGAGAGAGAGAGAGATAGTGAGAGAAGAGTGAGAGAGTGAGTGATAGTGAGAGTGAAAGAGAGAGAGAGAGAGAGAGAGAGAGAGAGAGAGAGAGAGAGAGAGAGAGAGAGAGAGAGAGAGAGATAGAGAGAGAGAGAGAGAGAGAGAGAGAGAGAGAGAGAGAGAGAGAGAGAGAGAGAGAGAGAGAGAGAGAGAGAGAGAGAAAGAGAGAGAGAGAGAGAGAGATTGTTAATGTCTTTCTGACTGTCTGAAAGGCTAACCTACTTTGGGGACCAGTGCTATAGCAGAACTTCAATGAGTAGTAATCAGAGGAGGTCCATTAAAAGTGTGGTCATTAAACACAGGCTGTTCATTAGTCGGCTCACAACACACTGTCCTTTTCTTCGGCTATGACCCCGTCCCTTGCTCCATGCAACCTCCACACACCCAACAAAGAAGAGAGTGATCGGGAGAGACAAGGGAGGAGAGAGGGGGTAAAATAAAAAGATTGAGGGAGATAAAAGGGAGGATGAGAGAGCGGGAGGGAAAGAGAGGGATGGAGGGTTGAAACCTCATTTGCTAGGGCCATGTAATGAATTATTTATCCATGAGATAAACAGCATCTCTGGCCCCATAAAGAGGAGAAGGCCACCATTTGGGAAGATAGCACTGGTGCTTTCATCTTCCCCTGTCCCAAAGTTATTTATACCCCGACCAAACAGCAGTAAAACTTTCTTGTTCTCTCTGTAAACCTACAGTAAACCTTACTGTTTGGTCATAGGATTGAGAATCAACAGCAGAAGCTAACTTGTGGATAAGCTGCAGTGGCCTTGAGTATTTTCTGAAAGCTAGAATCAGGAATCAGACAGAGCATCAGACTAAGAGGGAGACCGAGGATGGAGAGAGAAGCAGCAGAGACAAAGAGAGACACCGAGAGGAAAACAGAGAAGAGAGCGAGAGAAAGATGTCAGGTCTGTCTGCAGCAGTTTGAAAAGTGTCATTATTTCATTATCTCTCCCGGGGCCTAGTCCTGAGCTTGCACACACATATATGCACACTCTCACACACGCACACACACACTGGGAGGAAGACAGATAAAATTTAAAAAAGGGAAAATGAAGACAATAGAAATCTCAACAACAACTAAAAAGGTTTCGACAGTGAGCAGAACACTGTCTTTTTTAAGAGGTTGGTACGCGGTGAAACAGAGACAGTTGCTCGCTCTTTGACAGTGTTCCGGTGGGTTCCACTGAGCAGGGCTGTGTGGGCCCGCTTACTTCAGCAGGGCTGCCGGCACCAGCATGACCTGACCACCTGCATCCCTGCAGCAGCCTGGCCTCTGAGCCCCTCCACCCACTGGAATAAAAGGTGGATTTTTCTGCCTGCCTGCGTCATTTTCTTCTGACCTACTCATGCCTCCTGCCCCTGGGCTTCACATCTCAGACACGCCCAGCTTACGTGGGCAGCAGGGGGGTCGACACTCGTTAGATCTGCGCGGACCTGCCTGGCTGCATAATGTAACTAGAGAGTGCGAGAGATGTTGTGCTGTAACTCAGTCTGGTGCAGAGGGAGACATGTGTGAGGACATATCTCCCTCTGACAGCTAAAAGGTCAAAGTTAGGGAGGTCAGGAGGAGAAGCACGCCAGGTCAGATCCATACATCTCACTGACATGTGAGTGACGTGCTCTGGACGTGCTTGGGGACACGCTATTCAAAGGTGCAAATGCAAACGGCTAACACACACTGGATCTGTTTGTAAAACACACACACACACAAGCCTGTGAGCACAAACACAACCAGAAAGCAAGAAAATCAGCATGCTAAGCTGTCGTTGTGCTCTGGGCATGGCCTGTCATGTTTCTGACATACAGGATGTAAACAGCCCTGGTCATGAGTGATGCGCTGTCAGCCAGATGCATTCACTTCCTGCTTAACTCAGCACAGGGCATGAAGGTGTGTGTGTGTGTGTGTGTGGTGGGGGGAATATGGCCCTCTTTTCTTTCAACAATTATGTTTGAATGACATGGAGGAAGGGATTCATGAACTGGCTGTTTGGCAGTAAGAGTGTGTATATGTGTGTGTTCATGCATGTGTGTGTGTGTGTATGTATGTGTGTGGGAGGTGTGGGCAATAATTCAGACTGTTATAATGCAGAAAGAAGATGTAATTGAAAGCACACTGGGCACAGTAATAGCATTGACATTTCTCCAGGTGCACGTGTGACAGTGCAGAATAGTAAGAGACATAAAATACATTTTGACAGAATAATAGAATCTACCTTCTATATTTCAAAACCAGTCTACAAACAGTTTCTTCTCAATACAATGGCATACTCCACAACTGTTGCATTAAGCTTATTATTCGGTGTGGTCCAGCTCCGATCCTTAGCCCAAAGCTGCCCACCCCCAGCCCCCCCACCCCCAGCCCCCCCAGCCCCCCACCCCCAGCCCCCCCAGCCCCCCGCCCCCCCACCCCCAGCCCCCCCACCCCCCCGACCCCCAGTCGCCCGCCCCCCCACCCCCAGCCCCACTCTGTCCCTGGGGCCAACAGAACTGATGTTGGGGGCTGCTTGGCAGAAACCATGTGGCTATGCTCCAGTCCTTCAGAGTTCATCAGCATCTCCCACAATCCCTCCCTCTCTCTTCCCTCCCTCCCTTCCTTTCTCTTCACTCCTTCCCTCCGTCCCTCCTCTGCCCTGCCTCCTCTGCCCTGCCTCCTCTGCCCTGCCTCAGGGCCAGGGGCTGTGGAGCCCTGGGTGTGAGGAGGACAGCTCCCTTGCTTCCTGCAGCCATGTCCCCCCACAGTGACACATCCAGGACAGGAGATCCACAGAGATGGGATAGGACTGGACTGTGTGTGTGTGTGTGTGTGTACGTGTGAATGTGTGTGTGTGTGCGTGCATGCCTGTGGACCCGAAGCTTATATCATCCCTTCCTGTATCTCTCTTTTCCTCTGTTCATCCATCTCTGTGTGACGCGGTGGAGCACAGCTCAAGTCAGAGGTGTGAAGGGTGGGGAGATGCATCATGTCAGAGCCAACGAATCAGACACCTCGAGGTTTCTCACACATCCTCTCCAGCACGCTAAGAGGGCAGAGCAATCACTCACGCACTGGGGCTTTGGTGTGCCATAGCACATTACACCATGGAAAATGTATTTTCCACAAACACGAATCAGTCATTCATTCAGCATGCAGCTGAATGAATGCATAACACCGTTTTCGTGCAATGCCATTTCCATTCCCTACCCGCTTCCCCCAAACACACCTAGCCTATGTATATATCCCGTATACTGTATAGAAACCTGGAGAAAAATGTGTGTGTGTTGAAACTCAGAGGACCAGGCGCAGTGACCCTGTTAGCAGGTGCACAGCTCCCCAACCTTCCTCTCAGCTCCATCCCTCTCTCCCTCTCCACCTCCGTCATCCCCCTCACCCCTCTCCCAGCACTTGCACATGCCTCGCTCCCCTTCCCAGAGAGAGCCCTTGACTGTTAATGACATGGACATGCAGAGAACTGGAGGCTGCATTAACAACACAACTGCATTAGGTTTGGCAGATGAGGGAGGGAGATAAAAAGGGAAAGAGAGACAGACATGGAGAGAGAGCAAAAGCAAAAGGGATGAAAATAGTGTCAGAGAGGAAATGACAGAAAACAGGCATGGTCTATCTAGGTCAAAACACATTTCTCCGCACCGCGCTATGATACCAACTTGATATACATTAAAACGGTTGGATGCAATTTGACGCAACAGGACTTTAATCGAAATGACAAACTTCAAACAGTGGGAGGCCGAGGCACTCTAAAATCATTATTTTTCTGCATCAATTTGACGTTTAGTCGGTAAATGTATCCCTGTGTGCTGGAACAGTTTGACCTTTCAAAGCTCAGATAGGACTCAACACATTTACATTTAATTAAAATATTTCCACTTGTGCTCAGAACGTTTGACATGACAGCTCCAGCAGAGTTCCATCCCTGACATCAGGACAGATTCGTTCCACCTTCAGCCTCCTCCACCAACACTTTCCTATGACACAGCCCCACGCTCCGTCCTGACAGAACATCTTCAGTCTCATCTAACATCAATCATCCAAGTCTGTTGATTACATGTAGCGTGCCTCTCAACCCAGCCCACTCTAGGGTGGGTGGGCACCTCAGTGGGTGACTTTCTACCGACCCTGTGTCCGGGCCTGGACAAACTGCATCACACTGAGGCGGCCGTGTTGTTTTAGTTTGGACAGCTAACACTACACAAACACAGGGTTTATATGCAGCACTCTGCATGAGTCCTTCTGTACGGCACCATTTAAAGCATTTCCTCAGACAAAGGGCCAGTGGGAGACCATTGCGTACACCGCACAACAATCTTGTTTTTCCAGCAGGAACAGCTTACCTCAAAGCTAAACCCGACAAACATTTTCCATGATTTTCGAAACAAGATACGATCAAGATGCTGTGGAAGGCTTCATGAAACACACAGCATAGTTAAAAAGTATTAACACATTTGTATGCTGTGTTCTCAAAGGGGCACAGCAGATTGTCTGTTTAGTTTATCTGTCTGTTCTCACAGTTCTTCCTCCAGGGCATGGAACCACAGCTATATCTGACCATGGTGGGATTCATATTTCACTGTACTGAAAACACAGATGCGGTCTCACAGAAACTACTCTCACATCTTTCTGTGGGCCTACAGGAAGTGGTCACGTCATCCACAGAACTGGAACATTCTCATGCTCTTGTCTACAGTAAGCAAACAGCCTCACCCACACAGCCATTCTCTATAATTACCATGGGCTGGAGAACACCAACTTGAACAACTGTTGATTAGCTATGTTTAGTATCTTGTCACAAAGACAAACAGTGAGAATTGTACAAGAACTTAGTCAAAAAGTTTCGAATGGGAGGGGTTTATTTAGCGAGAAGGATGAAGAACTCAGGTCAACTAGTAACAGCAGGTATGTTTAGCGATGAGTAGTCAGAGCAGGAAGGAGGGTACATGCTTGGCATGGAAGGGTTACAGCAGACAGACATATGCTGTGATGGTTTCCTAGAAAACAGACTGGAAGTGGAGCAGCCTAGAATGTACAGACATCCGGCCCGTGAACAGAAGACACCCAGGGATAGAGAGAAGAAAGAGGAGAAGAACAGATTGAGTGTGTCAGTGCTCCGCCTTGGAGCAGATGGAGATTTCACTGTGAACAACTCTCCTCCCTTTCTGTGTTCATTCCACTCCTACACTGTTGAGAAGGACAGACATTCGAGGCCTCTCTGCAAGACACTACTCTGAAACAGGCTTACCTCCCTCTCCTTTCTTCCAGGCTACTTACATATACTGTCCGTTTCCTTCTTCATATGTGTCATACACACGCGAGCACACACACGCATGTGCACATGGAGTCTTCTCCAAGAGTGTGGTGGAGACAAGGAGAGCTCTGGGCTCTGTAATGATGTGAAAAACTAATATTTGGAGTGCATTAATATTGTTGATATGAAGTGTCACTGGGGCTAAGCCCGCTAGCGAACACTTGTTTGTGAAATATGCCTGTGTTTGCCTACTCAGAGTGCAGCCGAGGCCACGCAGAGAGCATCACTCAGCCCTGCACTGGGCAGCTGAGCAAGAAAAGCACACACACACATATATATATATATATATATATATATATATATATATATATATATATATTAATGCACACACAAACAAACACACACACACAAACAACCATAAACACACAAAGACAGAGAAAGATGGTGAAAGAGAGAGAGAGAGAGAGAGAGAGAGAGAGATAGAGAGAGAGAGAGAGATACAGGCACACAAATGACAGCAGAAAACCCTTGACCCCATTTACATGTGTTCTCATTTAGCCAGTCAATCTCTCTCCTCCCTTTGCTCAGTGTCCTCGACTGTTTACAATAATGACAGCACCTCCTACTGTGTGACAGGGAGAGAGAATGGGAGCCCTAGAGAACGAGAGGAAGAGAGACAGAGAGAAAGATAGAAAGAGAAAGAGGGAGAGAGGATATACTGCATCATGGTATACTGAGTGAATCCGTTGGATCACTCCAAACTGACACAGCCTCTAATGATGCGTTCACTCCTGAATAGAAGCAGAAAATGACCCCAGGGTGACCTACTGTTTCTGGGCCTCGTTGTCTCAATCACCGATGTGTCAGAGAGGGGCTACGCAGAGGCAAGCACCCACCCACACACAACTCTCCCCACCCCCCACCCCCTGACTCTCACACACACAATACACTGACACGAAGACGCAAACGCACAAACCCACATTTTCACCAGAGGTGATTTGTTTTGAGACTGAGCCAAAGCCAGGGTGACAGAGAGAGACCCTGAGATGAGTCACCCTATTAGACCGGAGAAGAACATGGCTATCATTAGCACGAGATAGCTAGCTGCCCTCGATTACTTTTTGTTGCGTGAGTGACACAGAATGTTTTGTTCTGAAATCCTACTCTGATAACTGCTCCTCACTCCCCCCCCCCCCCCCCCACTGCACCCCCCCTCACATACACACACACACACACACACACACACACTTCCCTCCTCCTTGAATCCCCTCTCTTCCCTTTCCATGACCCTCCATTTCACACTCTTCTTTCAATCCCACTGTGCATGGTTCAACTACCTAGTGGGCAGCGGTTGCCTCTATTAATATCTGGGTGTTATTTTAGCCCTGCCTTACCTCACTGGGCCGCCTGATTAAAATCAAATGACAGACCTAATGAAGCAAGCATCTCTATGGCCACCTACATTTCCCAGTGGGGGAGATATGAGATATTTCCAACAATACCCACCCCTTCCCCTTCCCCACACCACCAACCACTCCAACGGCAGGCGCCCAAAACCACGGCTGCCCCAGCAACCACGGTTGTCAAGCGGAGGATCTACCGTTGTCAGGCAGCGCCGGGATACCGTGCAGGCATTAGTGTGTGCGGCTAACCAGGGAGGCTGCAGATTGAATTAGGACTCTCCCTCATGTGGGCCCGATGAGAAGAAACACATGTGTCGCTGTCTGTGATTTAATGAGCACATTAGGTGCATCAGCAGATCTACCACAGCTTTATGCCACAGACTTGCAGAAAGGAAGGCATCTCCTGACTGAGTAGAACTGAAAGCCCATCCAGCTGTTTATTCCCGTAAGGCTGCAGCTGCAGCAGTACAACCCAGGCAGAGCACATCAGGCTGGGAAAAAGATCCACACCAGCCAGCCCAAACTGAGAGCAGTGTTCACACCCAACACTTAGTCAGGAAGACTTACTCTAGAAAGGGAACTCTCAATCTCTCCCTCTCTTCCTTCTCCCTCTCCTTCTCACCCCCTCTCTGTCTTTCCCAGGTGAATGAACTGTGTGGATACTGGGACCAGATGGCCCACAGTGGGTGACATGCACACTCGTGACCATATGGTCAAAAAACAAACTGAGAAACCACCCCAGTAATAACAAGGAGAGAGACAGCCTAGCGCTTAGTGTTACAGTGCCGTAGCTAGACTGTTTCAGATCAATACTTATTTACTCTCTTTGACTGGCTGGGGACACAGAAGGCAGGACGAAAGAGCAAGAGACAGAGAGTGAGAGAGAGAGAGAGAGAGAGAGAGAGAGAGAGAGAGAGAGAGAGAGAGAGAGAGAGAGAGAGAGAGAGAGAGAGAGAGAGAGAGAGAGAGAGAGAGAGAGCGTGTGTGTGTGTGAGTGAGTGAGTGAAAGAAAGAAAGATTTTGAGTAACAAGGCAATCAATTTCTGAAAAAAGGAACTCCAACGCTAGAAGGAAATGAGAAAGTATCTGAACTCTAGAGCAACTAATAAATGTCAAGGCATCTGTTCTTTTATAATCACTCCATCCGTCTTCCTCTGTGTGCTGCATGCCCTGTGTGTGAGTGGCCCGGTGCTAACCAACCAGGGGAGGACTAGGATTTAAAGCATGGTAAATGATTGGCTGTTTCTACAGTGTGGATTACAACTTTTTCTGGGGAGGGTCAATGAAGGGAGAGGGAATCAAAAGGTGTAAATGTCTGGTATTAGGAAATTGTGGGTGTGTGTAAGAGAGAGAGAAAGACAGACAGACAGACAGACAGAAAAAGGCTTTTGCGAATACACCTGTTCCTAGCTTCCTATCACCCATAACCTAAAGCCAGGGGTGTACCATCATTCTCCTAGGATAGACACATATTAGAGGTCACATTTAATATAACGCATGACACTCAAAACTGTAAATCCACATAAGTACACTCCCAATAGCCCATCCACATAACATGATAAAATGTTCCAGCCCAGGCTTGAGAGTTGGGCAGTGTATTAGAGCTGTTCATGATGACACAATACATCTCCTGATAAGATATAAAGTACTGTACAGAATCACTGGCCCTTACTTAGAGAGATTCACAGACAAAGACAGAAAGAAAGACAGAGAGAGTTGGAGAGACAAAGAGACAAACAAACAGGCAGAGAGGCAGAGAGGCTGAGGGGGAGAAAAAGAGAATCGCGCCATCAGACAAAGCCGATCAGTTCTACACGAGTTCTACATCCAACGTGCCTGTCGGTCCACTCCCACGCTTAGTCACTGTTAAATATTCAAACAGACATCTTTGTAGGCCATTTTTAATTACTTGTCACAACAACAAAGGTCTCCATCAAAATTACCTACGCCAGCACCATTAGCATGTGTATGAAGCCGTCTGATAGCAGTCGCTATCAGATCAGACGCACACCCTCGTTCCTTCCCTCCCATTGTGTGGAGAAAGACACCAGGCGGCCTCCAACCAGATAGCATGGACTGAATGTTTGGTTCAAAGATGTTGAACATGAGACACTGAGATCTGTTGCAAAATAAGGAAGTGCGATAATAAGTACAATGAGCAAGCCACTGACAAAATATGATTTCCAATTTTCAACCGGGAAATGGTGAACATGCAATCAATTACATTTGAGTTGAAACTTGAAGGTTGGTGGTAAAATTACAAATGAGCACTGATGCGTAGAACCAAAAATTGAATTTTAATTTACTTGTGGTAATGAGCACACTTCAGGTGTCATACCAACAAAGTACCCCTCACACACACGCTCCCCTCATAATCAGAAACACGCACGTACACACAGACACACCCCTTACAATCCGATGCACAACCCCACTCCCCTCACAATCACACACAGACAGCGTGACTCTCAGGATAGAGACATGGCTGACTTCTCTCTGGAGTTAGCTGATGGGTAGAAACCTGCGTTCTGTCACTCCGGCAGAGCATGCCTCCCACCCTGACGCCTCCCACCCTGACGCCTACAGAAGCATCAAACGGTAGACATTCTAGAACGCTGCAGTGGTGACAACCTGCCTTTGAAAAGCCAGCGCTTTCTACTCAGGGAGAGAACAAAGTGGAGAGGCAGCAGGAGTTTTCGCCAGGAGAAGCTGTAATTTACACACTTTAATCCTGAACTAAACGGCGACGCGCAGGAACCCAGGGCTGTGTCTTCAATCAGCTAGACCTGTCTGTTTACATCCACAATGCATCCGCTTATTGAACAGCCTGTTTGTGTGTGTGTATGTGTGTCTATGCATACTTATACAGTATCTTTTTTGGTGTGTAATGAGCTTTCTCCAAGACTCTGTGTCTAGGATTGGGACCCTTGCCATGCACTGTGGGAGTGTATGTGTGTGTATGTGAGTGTGTGTGGGTTTGTGTGTGTGCGTAACTGTCTGTGTGTGTGTGCATGTGTGTGTAAACGTGTGAGGTGTATTGCAGACAGTGTAAACAAGCCAGCCTACATGGATTGGGCTAATATCCAGTTTGTTCCCTTTCGCCTCAGCTCCACGGTGGCTGCAACGCAATTTCTTCCAATTGACCTCCCTGCCACCGGCACAATCATTCTCCACCAGAGACAAGACGACCACGGAATACCAGAGCAGCCAGCAGCCTGCCCGGCCGCCCGGCAGCACTGGAGCGAGGTGGGATTAACTGAAACTACGAGGTGGAAATGAGATGAATTAGAGAGCGAGAGGGAGTAGGCCCAGGGAGGTGAAAGAGTGAATTTATTCTGCGCTGTGATGGCAGTGACAAAGCACAGGCATTTAAAGATCGGCTCACAAGGAAATTAGAACCATTACAGTCTGGTCTTGTTTGTTTTACGTTTACCTGCTGGCTCTGGGTCTCAGCCCCGGTGACTGTAACTGTCCAGTATGGTAGTGGAGAGAAAGAACTGCATGCCAGCTGTTGAGGGAATATGTCATCAACTCACCTCAATAAAAAAAGAAATTAAACTCACTAACCACTGTATAAAGGTACAGCAGTCATACTCTCAATGTGGTGCCTGTGTATCTGTGTACATTATGGGATGTTACGATGGCTGGAACACATGAGGAACAAACACAAGCATGATGGAATCACCCTTAGGCATGTGAGTAGATTTATGGAAGCAACAGCCCAGCCAAGGGCTAAAAGGCTTTATAACGGCAAAGGATTTCCAATAAAATAGAGGTTGGAAGCCCTCTAAGAGCAGCACTCTGCTGTAATAGGATTAGCAGGAGTCAGGAGCTGGGCCATCTTAACTCTCAGCTTTCTTTATGTTACAGAAATGGCTGAGAAGCATCTCTGCTGCAGCCAATAGAGCTGTACTGATGGAGACCCATCTAATGGTTTAAAGTATGCCAGAACTCCACTTCACACACGCACACACACACACACACACACACAAAAAAAATATGCCTAAAGCTTGTTCTTATCAATCACACTTCGCAAAAGCATTTTGAAATAAGCTGCCAAACTTTAATTATTTGATTTTAATTATATCTAAACTGACCCCAGCCCTGTTGAACAGTAATACACAGCACCTACAGTAACATCTATCTCTGATGGACCACAGTCACAGCGTGTCTTGGCTGAAGGGTTGTAATGTGTACCATACGCATAGATACAGGATCCTGCCAGTTCCCAGTGAGAGAGCAAGCGATAGCATGAGAGAAAAAACTAAACAGTGAAAGAAAGAGGGTTAGCGAGACAGGGGTGAAAATGAATAGTAGCGTATGTGGAGTAATGAATTGATGGCCCCCAGCTTATCTTTCACTCAGTCTCCATTCAAACATAATGCTGACTCCTACGTGTTTTACCCAGGCAGCTCCCTGCCCAACCTCCCTCCGCCACCCCACCCTCCATCCCACACGCCCCTGGCCAGGGGCCTGGCTCTGGGACCTGTTCGTCTCATTTCGTGAAATGTTAAATGAAATTGCGCAATGCATCAGTGAGTTCATTTTTCCTACAGAAAATCAAAAGGTGATCCGCTCGGCACATGAAAGGCAGAGGATGGTGCAGCTGAAGGTCACCAAGCCCTCACTGGGTCTTCCACACACCCTCCTTTCTCAAACATGGAAGCCATTGATTTCTATCGCCCCTTTCCTCTCCCATCCCCCCCATCTCTCTCGCCTTGCTCAGCTGATTTTGCAAGGAGCAGAGGGGTCTAGCTCGCCATTAAATTCAGTGAGCCAAGGGATGAGAAGGGCGGCCCGAGCTGTGTGTGTGTGTGTGTTTGATGACCACAGGCTAGCAGAACTCATCCCTGCTCACTGCACACCAACCATTCCCATCCTCCTTGATGTATCTTCCTATCTGTGTCTCCGTCCCTGCCCCATACACACACACACAAACACCCACATCTACACATGCACACACACACCCCATGCTACAGAACAACCCTCCTTGCACTGCAGCAAAGCCAGCCCTCTGCTGTCTTAGCATGCTGGGGGGGGGGGGGGGGGGGTCCCCCCTCCATGGACACCGACTCCTCTCCTGGTAGTGGAAGCAGTTACAACCACTGGGAATAGAGTAGAAGGAGGATAGGAGAAAAGGAGATGAGTAGAGGAAAGGAGTGAGTGATGGAATTGAACGGAGATTTAATTCAACTCTGTGGAGATGGCAGTTTAATGTATATAAATGTAGCAGGATAGAAGGAAAGGGTGGGGGTGGCGGGAGGAAGGGGGGGGGTTATCCTGCTGTCTCTCTCACAGAAGAGAAGCAGAAACATAATGCAACATAATTCAATATATTACAGCCGGGCTACAACTGTGAAGGCTCAGAGTTGGGGAATGGGGAATGAACTGTTCTCAGAATGTTAGATTCCTCAAGGGCTGGTAAGCAGCTGAATGTTTATGACAGAAACAGACCAACGAAGGAGCACAAGGCCTGCTTCATTAAAATGGCCTCGTCAAAACTCACAGCCATTTATTTTGTGGTACAGTAGCACACACGCCACCGAATAAGGAGCTTGTCAGATTCACCACACACAGAGAGCCTAAAGGAAGAGAAAAGGTTAAGAGCTTATTGGAATGTGCAAAATCTCCCTTTTAGAAAAGCTGCTAGGATCTGTAGAGTAGCCTTTTAGCTGAGCACAAAAATGGTTTAAATCCTGGAGAATCATCTCGAGGAAGAATCTAAATAAAATGACTTAACATTGTACATTTGACAGGCTGCTTTCTGGAAAGGCAGACAGATGAACAGTAGCATGGTGACCTCCTGACCCCACGGGTGACCCCGCGCCTCCTCTCCCCCTCGCGTACCTCGACCATGGACAGTGAGTAATGCTGCTCTCATGGACACACAGTTGGAGCAGCGGCAGAGATGCCACTGACACAGACCTCCTCTCTTCTTCTCTGGTTGCCCAGTGTGCCAGGCGGTGTCCAAATCCAGCCCCGGTCTGACAGTCCTGACCACTCCCTACCCTCAAAGACCTGCCGACCTCCCTTTGCCTATCATGCGGCTCATGCCTGTCTGTTGGGTTCGGGCTCCTCCATATCCACAGCCCCAGACATCCAGCCCCTGTCCCCAGCCATGGGCCCTTGAGTGTCAGATCTGGGGCATGCCATGACACGCTGCTGGGCTGGCTCTCTCTCTGGGTCTCTCCCTCTCACACACACACACACACACACACTCCCTCTCTACGGTCACACACTGTCACTCTGTTCCTTTCACCCGGCCACTCCAACGTGCCGGGAAAATCAAACCCAAACCCACACCCCATCACAGCTTACGTCGCACGCACACACAAGCAAAAGCACAAAGACACACACACACACACACACACTCCCGCACACACAAGCAAAAGCACAAAGACACACACACACACTCCCACACACACAAGCAAAAGCACAAAGACACACACACTCCCACACACGCACACACAAGTAAAAGCACAAAGACACACACACACTCACGCACACAGTATGCTACTCTACTGAAGGAAGTGAGCTATTTTTCTAACAGGGAGAGAGGACGAAGGCAGCGCTAAAAAAAGAGAGAGAATAGATTTAGCGTCTAGGATAGAATGCGATGGAGGAAAGAATCCGTGTGAAGAGCATTAAAGATGTACTACCACACGATCTCAAATACAGAATTGATTTTAAGGTGTTGTTTTTAAAGCTTTACATGGATTGTCTCCATTGTATATTTCAGATCTCCTTATGCTGTATAACACTTCCAGGCCCCTTAGATCATCGAACCAGCTCCTTTTAGCCATTCCACAGACTCGGATGAAAACAAAAGGTGATCGTGCCTTTTCAGTTGTGGGCCCCTAGTCTGTAGTATAAACTGTCCATTTTTATCAGGTCACCCCCCATCATCGAGACATTTAAATCTTGTTTTAAAACTTATTTTTATTCTTTGGCTTTCGAGTCAGTTTAGGGTCACTTGTGCTTAATTGTTTTGTTTGTCTGATGTTTCTATTTATTGTGGTCGGCATTGGCTGATTTTAAATGTGCTTTATAAATAAACTGACTTGATGGGAGGGAAGAAGACTGCTCTAAAGAAGGGAGAGGATGAGAGAGGAATTTAGAAGCTAAGAGTCCTTCTTTGGGCTTTCTGTTTGCCATTCTTGTGGCTGTCTTCTTTCAGCTAGTCGTCTGTGCTGCTCTGCTCGAGGTCTGGGGACACAGCAAACATCCTTTTCTCCTTTCTTTAACACACTCTCTATATCCATCTTTCTCTAGTTATGGACTGTCTGACAAACTTTGGACACCAGGCAGTTGAGTGCATTTGCCCCTTTCCTTTCAGATGTGTGAGAAGAGACCCTGAGGACTGGTCTGTCACAGGGACAGCAGCATCTGAGGGGACTGACACGACTGGGACTCTGGGTTTGAAACAATTTAGCTCTAATACAACAGCTTGGAATGAAGCAAACAGCAGGTGATTTTCCAATCAAATTCCGAGATACCAATCATTCGCATGGTAAGGATGATACTGCTGTAAGTATGGGGGTTTAATGCGACTGCCCTATCTCCGCACCCCTTCCCAGTTCCACCCACCATTGTGTAAACAGGAAGTTATTAAAGGCATGGGGTGAGTTTAATTAAACACTGCAAATGAACAGCTAATTAAATGCTTTTCAATCAAAACAGGCTGCTAATTACCTGGTGCCGAGAGGAGGCTACAGTCAGTTGCAGGAAAAGGAATCTAGACAGACTGGTATAGATCAATTCCTTTAGTATTAATAACCTCTATCTCTTCCTCTGCCTTCCTCTTTGTTCATAT
The DNA here is from genome assembly GCF_963692335.1 of Osmerus eperlanus. Taxonomy (NCBI): domain Eukaryota; kingdom Metazoa; phylum Chordata; class Actinopteri; order Osmeriformes; family Osmeridae; genus Osmerus; species Osmerus eperlanus. The sequence continues at coordinate 13,351,584 of NC_085021.1, forward strand.
CTATGTGCCGGGGGAAAGGGGGAGTGAGGGTAGAATGAGAGCTGAGATCAAGTCAAAGAAAAAGAAGAAAGGACAGAACCCTTACCTGGATTTTAGATATGATTTTTTTTTTACAATTCAGATGATAACAACTCTTTCTCTTTAGAGCACATATACATGCATACACTCAAACACTTGCAACTTTTATGGTTTGCATTAGCAGTGTGTGCTTCTTTTAGAGGCTGTGGTGACTTACGTAATGGATTTCACTCACTCCACAAAATTAGGCGTAGACATGACGGGTTTTTCACCACAGGGGGAATGGAGACCTGGCTGACAGGGTCAGGACACACACACACAGGCGCGCACACACACACACACTGGGGTACTGGTGGGACCAGCCAGTCAGGGCATGATCTGAGTCATAGTCAGAAAGGGACAGAGCGAGAGAGAGAGAGAGAGAGAGAGAGAGAGAGAGAGAGAGAGAGAGAGAGAGAGAGAGAGAGAGAGAGAGAAAGAAAGAAAGAAAGAAAGAAAGAAGAGAAAGAAGGGAGGGATGTGTGAGACTAGGAATTATATGAGTGTGAAATCTCTACTGATAGAAAAAGCATTCCTGAGGCCGACTAGATAAGACAGATGGATAGGAGATTCTGGGGACGAGGAGCAGGGAGAGAGATGGGGAGACAGGAGCAAGGGTAGACGGATCGGAATACAAATGCTGACGGTCGGACGAGGAGCAGTGATTGATGGGCAGATAGAGCGAGGCGGGAGGTGTGGAGTATTCACAGAGAGAGCCAGTGACGGAGCACCGAGAGAGATGGATGGATAGATAGTGATGCCCTCATGGCGGTTTTCTGCCTTTTGATCCTCTCCTCGCAACTAAAGAGATTATCAGTTCCTCGACAACGCCTCAGTCAACGGAGAACAGAGAAATTCATCTGTTTCCTCTTGTCTCCCCTGCTCTCCAGCATCTGTCCATCGAAGCTACTGGAAGTCCCAGCCAATGTAGCCACTCTATTCGACTCCTGTGACAGTGCCACATGTGGCAGTGTTGGGACAGACGCTGTCAATACAGCCACACTTATGGAGACCAAAAAACATAGACAAACACAAACAGGCATCAATTTGCGTTGGCTAGCATGGTGTACTCCAGGGGGCAAATTATTTACTCCTCCTGGCTCCACAGTCGTCCGTGACCGCAGCTCACTCTGGGAGCGAACCATTTAACCTGGTGGGCGGATCAATAGACCCCTGCCGAGGGCCATGACGGAGTCACACAAAAAAACTGAACACGTGCACACACACACACAGTCAAATGCATACATGCCTTTCCTCAGCCAATCATTTTCTGTATTACACATTGGGCTTTCTGCAATACATAATTCCTACTTTATTTCCAGGGATAGGGGCACATGATGGCTATCAATAAGGGCACATTGTTATCAAAAGCATGATCTCCTCCTCCTCATACACACACACACACACACCCTCACACACACTGCACACAGCTATTGATTTCAAATATAACAATATAGGTTATTTCCAGGTTATTGTTATTTCAGCCACAACAATGGTACTCAGCCTGAGGAAGATTTCATGGGATCTTGGAGAGCCTTTCTCCATTGGGTCTTTGGTTGGGAGGTCTGCTTGAGGTTCTGTGTTGCTGAAGTTGAGTGGTAATGGCTGAGCCTGATATATGAACCCATTGGTGCATGCTTCCCCACACAGAGAGGCTTTTGTGACCTGCTGTGGGTGGAAGCTGAGTTAGGAAGGGGACTGGGCACAGAGGTCATAGCTTAGAGAGGGTGGGAGGGTGAGAAGGCTCATAAGGTCGGCCCCTGGCCAGGGTGCGTATCGACGAGACAGAGAGAGGAATGGTGTATGCAGGGGCAATATATGGAGGGCTTCAATTCTCGGAAATCAATGCAAGGCCACATATAAATAAATAACGGCATCCTTTCAGATTGAATTTTAAGTGTGAAATCTATAATTCTCTCTCTTGTTTGAACTAGACAGAGTGGACGTGAGCTGCACGCTAAGAAAGCAGCTAATTCCAAGGCCTTCTGTTGCCTGACGTGCCACGCTGAAACCCAAATGATGGAATCATATGGCGAGGCATTCAGAGCCACAGCAGCCTTAAACGCTATGCTAATTGGCTGGCCCGAGACTTCCATCTAAATGAGATAAGTAGAAAAAGACAATTTCCTCTTTTCTTTGTGTGTGCGTGTGTGGAACAGAGGGAGATGGCTGTAGCACATCGAGTTCAGAGAACATTCACATTTTGTAATGTCAGAGTGACTCACATTAGAGGATGACCTTACTTGCCAGTGTTCTGGGGGGCAGACTGTTCAGAAGCTAATATGTCTGCAGTAGACATGGTGGTGATGAAGACAGATATAGAGTGGCTTTGGAATATCACACCTCCAGGAGCCACAATGAGTCATTAGGACGTGATGTCGTCAGCCCTCACACACGCTAGGCTTGGATGCTAGGGACACATGGCGGGGATAAAATGAATGGATCTCTGTGTAGGTGTGTGTGTGAGACACACACTAATAGAACGTGAGCATGCATCTTGATGAGGGTGTGTGTATGGGGGGGGGGGGGGGGGGGGTTAATGACCAAATCCTCTATAAAAATAGGCTGGCACTAAATCGAGGTCAGTCTGGAAAAACACTTTGACCAATAGACTTAATCGTCTTTGGTTTAGACGGTTCCTCAAATGAGATGTGGTCTCGCAGGGGTAGTAACTGTTATGGCGGTGAGGTTAAGTACCAGTAGTAGGTCAAATCCATACAGCTAGTATGGAACCACCCTGGCCTCTATCCCTCTCTACCTGATCCCTTGGCAGAGAAGAAGATTAGGGTATCAGAGAGAGAGGCAGTGACAGATGTCCAGCTGGGCTACTGTATAGGCTAGTGATCCTAAATGTACAATTGTGCTGTCATGGGGCTTGGCTTCAATAAATACCCTTAGTTAGATCAAGACAGATATATACAGGCAGAAACAATCCAAAGTTGAAATTCACACACAGTACAGGCCAACACACGAACACATCATGCACGCACACACATACTGATGGAGTGGCACACGGATATTAAAGTCTTGTGCACTGCAGATCTTTCTCTACAAAATGTGGAAAAAAAGAAATGTTGAAATCTCATTTCTGGTTCATTTGACCCCTTGAAGCACGTCGAGGAAATAATAGATCATTATTTCTAATGGGGCCTAATGTGGATTCAGTGTGTGTCTGTGTGTTTGATGTATATCTATGACCTGGATTTAGACTCGGGGCCATTAAGGGTTTCCACGGCTGGGCTGTACTGCTGCAGGCTGCAGACACAAGGCTTTAGCTGCCTCTGGCAGAACACTTCCCCACTCCGGATCCTCCCTCTACTCTGGTGGGGGAACAGGAGGGGAAGGAGGAGTAGGAGGAGGAAAATGCACTACTGCTAAGTCTAGTCCTGAGGAAGGGTAAGGGTTTAGTGGTCAGCAGAGAGAGTGTCAGAGAAGTAATCACAGTTGAAACAGTCAGTCACCTGCAGACATCCAACCTGGATGCATAGTTGAATGAAAAACCCTTCCCCCCTCCTCTCTCTCTCCCACTCCCCCCTCTCCCTCTCAGCCTCCTTACCCTCTCCCTCTCCTTCTTCATTTCCTCCTCCCCGCTCTCCCTCCCTCCCTATCCCCCTCTCTCTCTTTTTCTCTGCTTAGCTGGATAACCCCCACCCCCACCCCCCCACCCTCCATCTCCCTCATTCACCCCTCTCCCTGTGTAATTCAACTAGCACTCTGCAAGGCTCTATCTGAGCCACAGCTGGCCGGTTCAGCGACCATAAATAAAAGTAAAAGAGTGTGGCTGGACCTGGCGTGCTGATATCAGTGAAACACCAGTTATAAAACACAGAAGTAATTGTTTTTAATCTGTATTTATGACCCTGCATAGGACGGTTATTTATGAGTGTCTGGGAGAAGCAGGAATGTGAGTGCTGCAGTATATCCTCAGATATCTTCTCTTATGTTCATAAAGTTTGCTCCTCCTCCACCACTCCTCTCTTTCTCCTCTTCTTTCTTGTCCGTGTACCAACGTTAACAATCCCATAATGTTCTGACGCTGCTGGAGTTTGTGTGTGTGTGTGTCTGGTAGAGATGATGTAGAGCTTCTGTGTTAGCGTTGATATTCTATCTGGGACACATCACTTAGTATCATATCTACGCCTAGCGGGATCACAGATGAAGTGATATGATTGGAGCAGATGGTTCGGTGTTCACACACTATCACTCTAGTGTCCCAAGAAGGCCCAAAAATAAACGCTGGAAAGGACAAAAGCCAGAGGAGACAGTTGCAGAGGAGTTGACTCCCTGAAATGCAGACATGCCTTCGTGTAAAGTGACATATTTTCATTCGATGAAGACACCCATTATGCAACACAGGCACTTTGTTGTCTGTTTCCATCGCTTTGACACACGCACAAACACAACCACACATCCAACTGAGCGGATTGTGAGTCCAACATAATCTCGCTTTGTTTGCACCAGTCTCTATCCCTGTCAGGACAGCCCCCAGGAGAGCTGAACGCAGTGTGCCACTGCTGCCTCATAAATACATGATTAAAAACACATCTTTGATCAACTAGAAGGACTGTCAAGAGGTTCTGTCCTTAGAAGACCCGCACCGCTCCCTCAGATGAAGACATGCATTCATTTCACAGAAGACTCTCCAGTAGCTCTGGCTCACCAGAGGTTGGGTGTTTGGGTAATGGCAGGCTGCACCTGGCACTGCCACTGATTGTGGCATCTGGTAAAACCATTGTACATTCTGGTCGTCTCCAATCATGAGGAGATCATTCCCATCATGCATCTGTAATGCAGTGCTCTGTTATTGCTGGCGAGCCTCTTAAATGTCAGCCCTGATTTGTAAATGATATGCTAGTCCTAATTACACTGATATTTCCTGGGGCGAAACAAACCCGCACACTTTTTTCTTCTCTTTTTTCTCCCAGTTTTATCTCCCATCCCCTCCTTTCTTTTTTCAATCTCACCATCTCGCTCTGTCTCTCCCTCTCCTTAACGCCTCCCTCTCTTTGCTCTGTAGACAAAGCTCCAGCACCAGTCTGTAGCAGAGGCTTGGACTAGCAGGGATATTAGAAGCTTCCATCAGTACGAAGCACACTGCACACACACAGTGGAGCTGCATCACATCTCCCTTACCCAGGACCAATGGACACCATTGCCTTGGGAACAACAGAACACAGAGGAGTCTACTGTAGGTTGCAGCCTAAGGAGGGACTGGACCTTAACAACAGTGGTGATGTTTTTGCTTCTTTTTTTTTTTTCCATTGTAAAGTAGATGCATGCATCTTCTGTGCATCAAAGTGATTTATGAATAGACATTTTGTAGATGATGCTATTCATACTATGATTGGAGCACGGGGGGTCATGCTAGCCTGTGAGCCATGTCAATGAGTGTGCAGGCTCCCTGGTCAGACAGCGGCCCCAGGGGCAGAGAGAAGGTCAGCATGGAGCTGCTCGCTCAGAGGAGGGATCATCCTCACATCCCAGCCCACTTGGGATTACCGCTATCATCATTAGGGCTGTTTTTCACAACATAGCCTCCGGACAGAACAAACGAGCTTAGGGAGGAGAATGAACGGCTGGTCTGACGGCGGCTCCCTGTGACTGCTCTGAGAAGCAGACGCAGAGGAGGCCCAGACTACATTAGGAGAGGCAGTGGGGTTCCATGTTCTGAGTTCTCCCCACAGGCCATGGCGCTCAGTAGAGAGAGATGCTCCCCTACCCCCCCCCCTCCCTCCTCCCCTCTCCCCCCTCCTCGCTGCTTCCTCTCCCGACCCCACCACGCCCAGACATAAAGGCCAAATCTCGGAGTCTCTGTTTTCGAAGACTGCTCGCTGCTCTGTCTGGAGACTAGGCGATAGGGCTTGATCCGGCCGCTTTGAGTGTGGGGTGCACGCAGGCCGGAGCAGAGAAACCGTCCCAGGAATTCTATTAGCCTTTTAGTCCAAATGTCAGCCTCTCCATTGCCCTAGTTCAACAGAGCATCTCCTCGCTCCCCCGAGTAGCACAATGTTAAACCATGAATGGAAACGAGGGAAAATGAGTCAAATGCCAGCTGTGACTGTTAACTGGATGAAAAGCATTATCTTTCCTAGTAGCTGTCTTTTGTAGATACTGAAAGTGAGCTGTGTTTATTTTAGAGAAGGGTAAATGTGTACATTAAGATGGTTTTCCGAATAGACAAAGGAAATGTGTTTATTTCAAGGTGGTAGGATCAAAGGGGGAAGAAATGATAGAATAGAAAACTTGGGGAAAAAGCTTAATGGATTTAAATAGGAATTTAGAGGCTCTTTCTTCAAGCACTTGCTAGAGTACTAGACTCTTAACCCTTCCTACAGTACGCTTCACGGACTTTAGGAGACTCTGCAGGGAATTTGACAATGACTTGGCTGCAGCAAACAGAGATGTCCTATCCAATATTAAGGTCTGAATTTATGAGTGTGTGTGTGTGTGTGTGTTCTTGAGCCCCAGGGCCGGCCCTAAGAGTGGCCTGTGATGCCCCACTGCTCTGTGTGGCATTTCCCTGTAAAGGCCACAGTAAACAAAAGCATCCTCACAAGAAAACACTGATCGGAATGACTCTGTACCTCTCTGTAACTCTGTTTAACCAAACATGCTGTACCTTCACCACCTCTGCCTCCCTCCCTTCTGCTCTGTACCGGACCAGCCTTCCAAGCCACTCCTCCCTTCCCCTCTTCGATCAAACTCTCCCTTTCTCCTTTCTCGGACTCGGCCACTTGCTCTATATCCTTTGTTCCACACGCAAGGACTCCGCCATGAAAGGAATGTGTGCTAAAGCAACCAGGGTGCTCTCGAGGGAGAGCCCACAGACAGCCAGCTCTGTTAGGAGACAGAGCTCCAGGAACACAACGCTAAAGACTGTGGAGGAGGGAGAGGGGCAAACAGACAACAGAGGGCCAATTTATTCCTTCTAAACATGGAAACAGAAAGTAAGTGGTGCCAAAAGACCAGTGCAGCACACAACTGCCATGCCAAACACTTGCTCTCTCTTGCCGTCCCTCGGATAATTGCGTGTGTGCTGTTTTTAACTACTCTCAAGCCAATTTAATGAGCAATAGAATCACCTTAACAATCTCTACTTTGTGCTCCCTGTCCCAGTCCATCTTCCTCTCACTTTTTCTCCATCTCGCCTAATTCTTCTCCCACTCTGTCTCTCTCTCTCTCTCTTTCTCTCTCTCTCTCCCTCCCTCTCCCTCTCTCTCTCTCTCTCTCTCTGTCTCTCTCTCTCCCTCTCCCTCTCTCTCTCCCTCTCTCTCTCTCTCTCTCTCTCTCTCTCTCTCTCTCTCTCTCTCTCTCTCTCTCTCTCTCTCTGTCTCTCTCTCTCCCTCTCTCTCTCCCTCTCTCTCTATCCCTCTCTCTCTCTGTCTCATTTTCCCACTGTCCTTCTCATCACAATCTACTCTTGTACAATCCTTAATTCATTATGAACGGTTACAACTGTTGATTCCCACAAACACACCACACCTACCTCTTCCAGCTTTGGGGTAGAGGTGGGAGGCAGGATGGAACATTACCGTACCATTAGCAAAGCAAATGTTGTTATCACAGTGACTTCTACTTCACCCTGTTGAGTCTGACACTAAGACAGGCTAAGAATAATTTGGATTCTGTCTACATCATTCCAGCTGTCCCAAATACAGCCACCCCATCCCATCTCCCTCCACCCCATCCCTTCCCACACAGTAATTAGCTAACCCTGGGCCCTGCTCACTAAATTGATTTCAGTTTGTCTCTTTGGACCCCCCTCTTGCCCCAGCCAAACAGCACATTCCACACAACTAACCTCCTCTTTATCCCCCTCTCCAGCGAGGTCGCTGAGGTTTGAGGTTAACTAGGGGCAGATTTGTCTCAACTGGCTCTCTGAAAGAATGCAATAAGGTCAAACACTACTGGATGTAGGGATCAACTGGCAGTGTTCCATAGCCACCGAGCCATGTGGCTGGGGAGGAGGGAGAGGAGGAGAGGTAGGTTCTCCTTGGTGCTGAGACCCTGGGGAGTCTGGCTTCATCCACACTTCACCCACATACTAATACTCCTTGAAGTGTGTTAACTATTAAAGCCATCATGGGTTCACTTAGGGAGACATTGAAGCTATTATGGGTTGGAGATGGGGGATTATGACATGCCAGTTAGTGACTGTAAATATATGTTTCAAACTAAATAGAGAAGAGATGAGTGGAAAATAAACAACAACATTCCAATGCTCAATTACCCGTGGTAAAACTCAATAGCGTTAGGAAACCACACACACACACACACACACACACACACTAATAAAGAATGCAAAGGGCTCATTCAGCAGTCGTAGTAACAAAGTCATAGGGGAATTCACAGAATAGTTGACTTCCATGTAGAGAGACAATGAGTTCAGGTTCATTGACTTCTACAGAGGCAGTGAAGCGCAGTAATTACCATGGCTTCGACAAGAGAGGCGCAATGAGAAAACACACACACCCACACGCAGTCACACATGCACACCCAAACTAAATTACACACCTACACACACTCTCTGGCCAGAAATACTTCCAGAAAGCAGTCTATTCATCTATTCCAGTCTTAGTAAGCAGAACAGTGAGAGTGAATGGAAGGAAAAAATCACACTGGCACAAAGAGAGAAAAACAAAACATAGAAAAACACAACATAAAAAAACACAACATAGAAAAACACAACATAGAAAAACACAACATAGAAAAACAAAACATAGAAAAAAAACAGAACAAAAAATTACCCAAATAAAACAACTTTGTGTGCCCGTCAATGCCCTCCCTCTCCAGCGTTGTCCTGTCAGAGGTAGATACGTTATAAGAACCACTGAGCAGACAAGCAGGGAGGACAGAGAAAATCGATGATAAGTCCACACTTGCAAAGGTAAAAGAGTGAGACGTGACCAAGAAGAAGGGAGGGGGGAGAAGAAAGAGGTTGAGGGAGTGATAGTGAGAAAGGTCGAGGCAGTGTGAGTTGTTTTGATCTGTGCATGTGTGTGTGTGTGTGTGTGTGTGGGGGGGGGGGGGAGGTAGAGACCCTACTCTGGTTGGCAACAACCCAGACAGATCATCCAAACAACCATCCCTGCTTGACTCAAACTCAGGAAAGAGCCTGGAGTAGAAGCCCCGGTTCTGACACTGTGGGGTGCGGGAGGAAGGAACGGTAGAAAGAGACACATGGACTGAAATAAATCAGCTCCTATGTCTTTGATCACGACATTCAACAGCATATGCTAACTGGCATTTCATTTAGTCAGATACTGCAGCAGTAATGTTTAACTACCTCTCTGGCATCCTCTCTGGGGCTGCTTAAAGCTTCACTCAAGCCAAGTGATAAACCGATAAGCTTCCGTTATTTAAAAAGTTTAAACTCTGGTCATGGAATACAATTACCTTTCCAGTGCTGGTATCTAAATTAAATTTAAATATTTAGTCATGTTTCTGCTGTAGCTAGGCAGGTGGGGCTGTGCTCTAAGTGTTCATACAGTATTAATCTCAAATCTGTCTGTGATATCTCACTGCAAACAACAAAGACGGAACATTGTATCCCCGGAGTTTGCTTTTAATGTCCTTAAAGCTGCGGTTTTCGTTCTTCAAACATCTCAAGTCTCCATATCAGACATGAGACCCACAGTTCTGCCTCCAGCTCTCAATCCACAGTACACAACAATGAGATCTACCACTGCAGTCCTACAGAGGGAAGAGAGTTCTCTCTCTCTCACACACACACACACCCACACTATAACACACTCACACACACACACAAACACTAACACAAAACACGCACGTATTGGTTCAGAAAAGCAAAGTGTCTTGATGAAGATTAGTGCACTGTGAGGCTAGGACAGCCCACTTTGTCATGAGAGAACACGGAGCTAATCACATCAAAGGAACTGCAACAGAGGCTAATATCTGCCCACAAGCAGGACGCCTTCTTCATTATCCTGTATCACAAATCACTTTCCAATGGCACACGCGCACACATTTGCTCAATCTCTCCTCTCTGCAGACATAACAACCGAAACAAATGCATAAATTCACATATACTCTTTACAGCATTGAAATTTTTTTTATATACTGTATTCAAAATGACTACATTCGGAATTAATATATCAGTTGTTTATTTGTATTGTATACTACACTAACTTTCACTGGATAGACACACTGCACCAAACCAGCAGGAATGACTTACGGTGGCCTTAGCTCCATAGAAATGGAATACCTCATTCCTCGACACTCCAAGAGAAAGTTTATAGAGTATGGAGAATGAGTTACCCTTTGCTCTGGGAGAAGAGCAAACTGTCCTTCAGTGCAGTATCATTTATCTCTATTTGTCCTGTCCACTGGGTGCCCCGTCTGACTCAGCACTTCTACACAGCCTCCTTTGAGTAGACTACACTCCTGCCGAGCACAGCTGTACCAGCCTGTGGACCCGGCGGAGGCCCAGTCTGGTACTGGAATGTCTACAGTCAGTCCCGCCTGGACAGAGGACACAGTTGTTAGCCAGCCCCATGGACCAGTTGAAACCAATAAGAGCCTCGGACTCTTAACCAGTCTGGCCTGGTGATTGCAGAGACTGACCCAGACATTTGTGGTGGACTACACAGAGAACTCAACCTCCTGGCGATTTGAATCCACAAAATGTACTACCGGAACCATTCAAGAGGGGTAAAATGGATAATATATCTACAATATAATAATGTAAGCTTCAGTGAAGCTATAAAAAGCCAGTATGACAGGCAGATCACCCTGCCTCATCCGTGTAGCCTGTCACATGGCTGAAGACAGCTTGATTGTGTTCTGTGCTGTGAATCCTTTTCATCAGCAGGCTGGGGCTGTTGTTGATGTTGATGTTGGGATGCAACATAATGCTGCCCACATTCCTTTTCTACTATTGTCTCTTTCTTTCCTTTTTTCTGTCATTGTTATTTTTCTATTCATCTTGTCTCTTTATCATAATGATTCAATATGCAAAGACAATCATGGGGAAGACGTTATACTCTCTGTGACTAACCCCCCCCCCCCCACCCCCCGAAATACAACAAAACCTGTCAACATGCTGCAGCTGAATTTATGATACAACTATGAATTTGCACATAAATTAAATATGTGATAATGAGAAACGCAAAAACTTTCTGAAGTCAGGAAATGGAACGCAGCAGTAGCCAATGAAGTTTACAGACTGGAAATAGAAATCACTTATCTTACATGTCACTGGAAGAGAACCTGACCAGACACCCAATAGGCTTCCATGGCTGGTCTCTGTGACCAGTAGGGGGACAGAGGGGAGGGACTGTCTGGACATACGGTAGAGAGAGATAAAGGAGAGATAAGACACTCTTTAGTCTCTCTACTAGCTAGGAGGATCTGACTCACTCTGTCTGTCTGGCTGGCTGTCTGGCTGGCTGTATCTCCCTTTCTTGAAGTCTCCGTGTATCTCTTTCGTTTTCTCTCTCTTGGCTCTCTCTTCGGCTTTGAAGCTTTAATGCTTCTGATCTGTGCTATATCTCAGGCTTGCCATGTTGTCCACTGTGTGTGTGTGTGTGTGTGAGAGTGAGGAGAGAGAGAGAGAGGAGAGAGAGGAGAGAGAGAGAGAGAGAGAGAGGAGATGAGAGAGAGAGAGAGAGAGAGAGAGAGAGAGGAGAGAGAGAGAGAGAGGAGAGAGAGAGAGAGAGGAGAGAGAGAGAGAATTTAGCAGCAGACGATGTGACAGGCCCACAGCATCGCATCACCACTGCAGCCTGTAGACAGAAACAGAGCCTGTCTGCTGTACTGGAGATACAGACAGAAGCACTGATGTACGTACTCTTCATAAACTTCTTTGATGCAACTGTCATATTAGTTGACTGCGGTGGCAGGACTGTCAGGAACTGCATTTTTAACCTGTCAGAAACATCCAAAGTGGGTGGTGAAAAACAAAATTCCATCTTGTCATTTTCAGGCATGTAAACATTTATGTTATTAACTTGTGACTATATGAAGATAAAACTGTCACTTCCTCAATAGGCCTGACTGCCAACTAAAGAGAGGTGTGTGCGAGGACCTATGAGGGAGAACTGGGGTTGTCTTCACAGAACTTGGTACTGCAGGCGGGATCAGGGCGATCCTCAGAGCCAACATGGTGGTGACTATTCACAGACCTGCTCCTTCCTCTCTCTCACACTGCCTCTATCCCCAACCACTCAGTACCAGCTTCAGATGCTGCTCTACCTCCACTATAACTTCATATCTTTCTTGTCCTTTCCCACGCTACCCTTCTCTTCCGAGTCTCACCGTCCCTAACCTATCCTCGTCTCTCTGTCGCTCTTCCCTACCCCCCTTCCTCCCTGTCTCTCCATCCCCCTGGTCTCTCCTTCTCCGTCTCTGCCTCTCTCCCAGTCATTCCATCTCTGCTTCCCTGGGTGTGTGTCTGGGAGGCACGTCAAGGCCCATCTCCCTGTGGCCGTCTTGCAGCTGCCATGGCAAATCAATTCTTAATAAACCATCTGAACGCTTCCCCCCGCCATACCTTTCATTTACCGCCTGGCGCTGCAGGGCAAATTAGCCTGCCAACGGGAAGAGGGGAACAAGGGGAGAAGAAAGCAAGAGAAATGGGGATGAAAAAAACGACCCAACACCTACAATTAAATTAACAAATCACTGCTCTTAATTAATCAGGGAATTACAAGCAGAGTTGTGGGTTTGAGACGTGACTGACAAGGCTACCGCTCCTTGCCTCCCTCCCTCCCTCGCTCCTTCCATTTTGTTAATGCTGCTGGGGGAAGGGAGAAGAGCCAGTCCCTCCATCGCTCTTTTTTTCTCTCTGCTCTCTCTCCTACCTTGCTTTCTCTTCCCTACGTTCCCTCTCTTCTTCGTCTCCTCTCTCTTTTTCTCCTCGGTTCCCAGCTCCTTTGTTTACTAATGAGGTGTGGGATTGACAGCTGGATTACACCGGCGCTTTGTAATCCTTTCTTTCTGCATTTAGGGTAATCAGCCATCAGGCCTGGGGACCTGCCTCCCACCCCCAGGTCCTCCGCAACACTGTGGAATGTGTGTGTGTGTGTGTCTGTGTGTGGGAGTGTGGGAGTGTATCAGAGGAGCCAAATATTTCCTATATTTCCAACTCAATATAATGTCTTCCGCTCAGCCTTGCACAGTAGGTAGGAATCTGTCTATCAACTTCCACACCTGAAATCTCCCTGCAACCTCCTCTAACAAAACAGAGGAGGTTGAACAGTCTTTATGTCTGTCTGTCTATATTTTCTTGCCCTGCCTTGCAGGAGAGTAAATACCCTCTGTCTGTCTTCCTATAGCCTCCATCCGTCTATACCTCAGAGAAGAGCAAATATCCTGTCTGTACTGTGAGGGCCTCCTGCATTCCCCAGTCTGTTCTTTTCTCCTATTCTCTCTCTCTCTCTCTCTCTCTCTTTCTCTGTCTCTCTCTCCTCCTCTCTCATTCTCATCTCTCTCTCTCTCTCTCTCTCTCTCTCTCTCTCTCTCTCTCTCTCTCTCTCTCTCTCTCTCTCTCTCTTTCTCTGTCTCTCTCTCCTCCTCTCTCTTTCTCATTCTCTCTCTCTCCTCCTCTCTCATTTCTCATTCTCTCTCTCTCTCTTTTTCATTCTCTCTCTCCTCCTCTCTCTTTCTCTCATTCTCTCTCTCTCTCTCTCTCTCTCTCTCTCTCCCTCTCTCTCTCTCTCTCTCTCTCTCTCTCTCTCTCTCTCTCTCTCTCTCTCTCTCTCTGAGGGGCTTGCCTCCCCCAGCGGCTCCAGGATTCACTGTGGTTTTTGATCATCCTCAGACACAGAGCAAGACAACCTTCTCTCCTTCTCACCGCTCACAGGCCCACAGGAGGAAACGTTAGGCCTTTATTCTAACCCTCGTTCCTCCTATTCCTCTGATGTGTGAGGAAAAAAATAATAGACGGGAGATGGAGAGGAAGAAGAAAGAGATTCTGACCAGGGTGTTTTTAAAAGCTTGTTTGGACCAAGGGGTTGAAAGGGTGGTTCATACCCTACATTTAGACACTTCTACCCAGTTCATCTGTACAAGACTGCAGGCTGTCATTCACCCACCCATTGTACTCTGGTCAGTAGTCAGCTGCACGCTCATACACTTACCTGTTACTGTACATATGGATGGACTGTGCATGTGTCAATTTCAATGATCGATCATTTACTCCTCTGCGTACGAGGTATGCTAGCGTTAGGAGGTTATAGCGCCCCCAAGTAACTGTAGAGGTTATAGCAGGCTATTAGAAAAATGGATGGTTTGGCAGAGGTGGATGGGTGAGCTAACAGCATGTTTGCATTGCTGTTTACCCATGGCAACTCGGATGTTGTATCCTTAGTATTTGACTGCATCTCTTAGTGTTTTATTTTGATCATGACCTTAACCTCAACTCTAACCATGCTGTACTGAGTAACGGGAACATCGAGAAAATGTAAAATGTTGCCGTTAAAATATGCAAGTTCTGCAAGACTACTGGAGCAGGTTGCTTGTTGCCTTTCACTGGCCAGATGGAGAGATTATACTCAAGGTCTAGTGAAGCCTTCAGTGGCTTTGCCTTGCAGCTTTCACTGAGAATAAAAGGGACTACTAAATGTAGGAATCTAATGCAAACTGTAAAAAAAATCAAGGACACTGCCAAAGATGGAAATCCCACACGTCTTTCTCACCTTCAAACACATAAACACACACACACACACATATTATTCATACATTAGACACATAAATAGACACACAAATTCACACACGTAAGTCACGTGTTTGTGTGTCTGTGCATACATCTGCATTAGTGGGACAAGGGAGCGAAAGAAGAAACATGTATGTGTCCTTGTAAGGTTGCAGTTCACACAGGTGCAAGCCAGCAGCTGATACCTTCAGCCTTCTTTCACTCTCTACTTCTCTTCCCTTTGCTCATTTCCTTATTATATTGCATTACTTGGATCCCTCTATTTTGTTCAAGTTGTAACAAGGCATACAAACAACCTGCATTGATCTATCTTGTTTTGCCTGCAGTTGGGTTTTCCTTGTTAGACACACTGCGGTTGGCATTGCCTCTATTCAATATGCACAAAGGATTTAGCAGCAACTTTTGTAAATCAATCCTAAAGCATTAATGTGCCTTGTTATTTTTTGACAGTGTTTGGCTATTGGTCTCTGTTCTCTTCAATCATTTTGATATTCGGCAATCGAAATATTTTCTTTTTGCTACAAATTGTATCTTTAAGTGCATTACAGACTCTGATTATTCTCTTCAATCTCTAGTATCCCTCTATTCTCTTCACTCTCTGTCTTTCCTGTGAATAAATCCAAGGTATTAGAATGAAATGGCTTAATTATTCATGTCAATATCAAAAGATGTTCACCTGTTACTTGCCTGATCAAAGGTCCACCAATGCACCATCAGACATCTGAGCATAGTTCTAATGACCGGTACTTCTCATCTACACTCCTGCTAACACGCACTCCTCTTACTCCACACGTCATCACCTGTCAACCTAACTGAGGTGCAAAAACACAGACAAACCGACAAGCACAATCCCTCCCGAACAGATAAATCAGGCATCCAGCCTACACGCAGCACGCCAACTCAATCAATCCAATAGTCAATAAGTCAGTCTGTTTGTGTTCCGCTAGGAGTCAGGCAGCTCATTTGGCTTTGCAAGGGCAGGATGGCCCAGAGGACCTTTTCCTTTGTTATGCTCCTATTGAGCATCTAACATGTTGGATGGTGTGAGCCAGACCACAGAGGGACTCATCATTGTCTGCTGATTAATGAACATTACAAGGCCTCTGCTCCTCTCCCTTGTGTTCCAGTGCTACTCCCCCTCTCTGAGACGGCGTGTTCTGCTCCGTGCTCTGAACTGAACACCCGTAATAGGGAGAACATTCACAGGGAGTTCAGGACACAATCAGTGATTAGGAGAAGAGCAGAGCCTTCTGAGGGCTTCCGCGTTCCGTTTCATCCTCTCTTAACAAAGATGAAGGCTCTCCTAGCAAAGAGAATAGCAGATGAAGTCCTAATGCTCTCGGATTTGTCCTGCCCACATTTTCAAAGAGATCATACATTTCTGGCTGGATGATTGAAAAAAGAGGAGTGAGAGAAGTATTTTTAATTAACAATAATCATGTCATTCCCATGGCTTGTGAGGGAGGTGAGAGATGAGTTCGAGGTGAGCAGAGTGCTGTTTCTGTTCCTTGATGCAAACTGCTCTTCTGTCCCTATTTGTAACAGGATGGGCCATGTGTAGCACCTGCTGCAAATGAATCACAGGTCATCTAAGTCCAGAAGTTTCTTCTTATTTTTCTCAATTGAACCTGGGAATGGGAAATCAAAGGTTTGCAGGGCAAGGAAGTGCATGAGAACTCATGCATTTTAGATTTGTCATGGAATAATGACAAATATCTATAAATCTCTGCAACTACAGGTTCATTTTGCTTTCCTCTCTTTGCTCCCCCTCCTCTCTCTCTCTCTCTCTCTCTCTCTCTCTCTCTCTCTCTCTCTCTCTCTCTCTCTCCTCTCTCTCTCTCTCTCTCTCTCTCTCTCTCTCTCTCTCTCTCTCTCTCTCTCCCTCTCTCTCTCTCTCTCTCTCTCTCTTTCTGTCTCTTTCTCACTCTGTGTCTGTCAGTGTCTCTCTCTCTTTTGTTCTTCAGTTTTTTCTCTCTCTGTGTAAGAGTTGATGATGCTCTAATGGCTGAGTCATCACTCTTCTGGCCTGTTTTACAGTGGTCTCATTTCTAACTGAGTCACATGGGCTGTAATTACGCTGCTGTAGCCAGACAGAAGATGGGGAGAAGTTATGGGGCGGAGTCAGGATGTGTGGGCAGGAAGATGACACCACATGGTTTGGGCTCAGGCCAAACTGGAATGAAGTCTTTATTGAAACAATGTGTTTTCCTTACATTTTTTAGTAGAATACATCATTGAACAAATCCAAATATCTTCTTAATTGGAGGTAACCTTATACCCCAAAAACTGAGCATTTGTACTTGTGTGTGAGTAAGATTGTTTGCATGCAAGTGTGTATGGATATGAATGCGTGTTGC
The DNA here is from genome assembly GCF_963692335.1 of Osmerus eperlanus. Classification (NCBI taxonomy): domain Eukaryota; kingdom Metazoa; phylum Chordata; class Actinopteri; order Osmeriformes; family Osmeridae; genus Osmerus; species Osmerus eperlanus. The sequence goes on from NC_085021.1 coordinate 13,368,672, forward strand.
TCCATGCCTACTTCCATGTCTGTGTAAGTTGTGTGTAGAACATGCTGTATGGTATTACAGAGGTTGCTGGAAGTGTACAGCTTTCTCCCTGGCCTCCTCCCCGCAGCCCTCATACTGAGAGAAGAGGGTGTTTTTACAAGTGAGCACTCTTTCTGAAGGACATGGTCAGTGTGACTCTCGAGGAAAGAGAAAACTGCCTTGCAGCTTATCCTGGTGGTGTAATCCCTGTTCGCACTATGTCAGCCAGAATAGCAGCCCAGAGATGTCTGTCTGCCAGCCAGCAAGCTATTCAGCCGACCTTCCAGCCAGCCAGCTACGCAGCCACCAGCCAGTAAGTCTGCCAGCCAACCTGCGAGCTACGCTTCCCAGGAAAGTTATTTCACCAGAAATTGCATAATGTGTGCCAGTGTGTGCCATCTGTGTCTGTGTCTGTGTGTGTTTGTACTGGAAGTATGTGCAATGTGCATGTGTTTCAAGACCTGTGCCCTTGTCTCAGACTGGCAGTCTGACGAACTCATAAGGGCCATCTGTGTATTCAAAGGCAGGAGCGAGCAAAGTATTTAAAAAGCTCAGTGGTGTTCAGAGGGGCCATAGCCCAGGTCCTGCAGGAGTCTATAAGAGCCAACAAAGCAGGCAGGAGGTCTTTAATGCACCCAGCAGCCGACAAGGACGCAGAGTTCACACACAAACACGCACATATGCAGCGCTGAGTAACTCTATCTGCAGGAAGTCACCCCCTTTCATCCTTTTTCTCTCTCCCTCTCTTTCTCTTCCCCCCCCCTTGTTCCCTCTTTCTCCTGGGACCAGGGGAGAAGATGTCAAAAATCTCATTAAAAATAAACGTCCTCCACCTGCTGGCTCTCTGCTGCTCTCCTCTGCTGTAGTCCAGACTGCCTCTCTGATGACCAGACAGGGGAAACCTCTGTGGTACTTCTGGGTTTCTCTTTACAGGCCAGACTCACGCGCACACACACAGTAATACACAACATTTATCAGCCATACACATAAATAAAGACAGCACAGCTGAAAGACATCAGACACATGCACATGTCCCATTACATGCAAGTTAGAAGAACCAGATCACACCAAGGACCTTGTGCAGGTGTGCCATGGCTGCCCTCCGTGTTCATCTCATAAATCGTCTGCGTCTAGACCTTACCATACTGAAAACACACACAGCACATATGGTTAACTCATACTCTGACCCACAAATCTCCACTACTCTCTCTGGAAAATCCACACTCATCCCCATAACTCTGGACACATACATCAGGGCTGAGGTTACGGATGAAGTCCATTTTGGCTCCAAGGGCGATTCCAAATGTCTCCCTAATGGAGGATTAGCCTCTGACCTGCCAGTTTAAAGCAGGTCTGCAGCATGTCTACCGTGTCATCGCAGCTCAAGAGGACATCCAACAAATGTCACTGCTGTACATTAACCAAATTAACAACCCAGGAAAACATATGTGTCTGTAACTTTCAATGTGGTCAAATATCCAATGGCAAAAGCAGATGGCAAAAGAGACAATGGATTCACACAATACCGTTTCACATTGTCTCGCAGAAACTAAACTTCAGGAAGTGAACCCATCCATATGTAAATGATTGAAACAGTTAGGAGTATGGTGGAAAACATGTTGAGAGTAAAAGAGAAAGAAAAAAGGGAGCTCACACAAGAGAGAGGAAGACAGAGGAAGCTACAAACACTCCAACACTGGACCCAAAAGTGAGGGGAATTTCTATTGACCTAAATAGAAGGCCAGTCTGTGGTTACGCTGCCTATAGATTTTGGTCCTGAAGGTGTATAAAGAGAAAATCAAAACAGCTTTATTCTGTTTGAGAGTGAAAGGAAGAGAGAGACGCCAGGTGCATCTCTCGGAAACTGCTGGTTGAAACATTTATATTTTATCCAGCTTCCCGAGGTAGTCTTTCAAATTAAACTTCTGTCCCCATACAACCAACACAGAAGCACAAAAATGGCCATTGCAGAAGTGACTCATGTTTTCAGTGTATGAATAGGGACAATATACTCCTCCTTCTATTTCCATAGCAGAACACTGAAATTGGCAGTTTTATGAAGCTGGATAGGATGGGAATCAATATAAATGCAGTTTACTGTAACACTGCTTAACTGTTCTCTTTACACAAAGCTGGTAGATTCCAACCAGCTCTCTCCGTGTGAATCCCTTTAGGCGTGTCATAGTCTCCACGAGTGTTTACAAGGCTCTGTGAAAGAGACCCGGAGATGCCTCTTCCTTGTCCTCCCAGACGAGTCTCCCAGCCTGGGGAGAGAGCCTCATCACCAGGGGCTTCTGAATGCATCCTGACAGGGAATTTAGGAGCTATTATCCTGGAGAAAACGGCAGCTCAAATCAATTTGCTTTATTCTGAATGCAAAGCCCTTTCTGCAGGCTCCGCTGGCCCGAGGACTGAGTGGATGATTTAACC
>NC_085021.1:13371319-13473819 GCF_963692335.1 Osmerus eperlanus
TTTATGTCTAGCAAAATATCCACACATGAATTCAATTGAAAACCAATCCTGTTCTCCGAGCTTGAAATTGAATGGGATGTATTTTTCTTGAAACAACATGTGTGTGTGATGTGTGTGTGTGTGTGTGTGTGTGTGTGTGTAAGAGAGGCCCAGTGTGATGTAAAGCAGGTGTGCTGGTGCTTTGACTCTAATGGCCTGAGTGGTAAAGAAGCTGTCATGTCTGAGGTTCTGGAGTGAAGGCCAGACACAAAACAAGGGTCCTGCTCTTCCTCAGCGCACAGAACTTAACCTCTGACTGACATACACACACACACACACACACACCACAACCCTGATCTCATCTCCCAGCCTCAGGAAACCTCACAGTAATTCCCTAATGAGCACCAAGAGTAATGTTTCTTCCCGAACAAATCACTTACACACACACACACAAATTTACAAACACAAAAAGCTACAAAACACACTACAGTGTGCAAGTGAAGGATTCCACCACCATCGACGTGGCTCATATCATGGCTGCACCTGCAGAGCCTTACACTGTACCTCAACCACTCCACCTCATCCCCATTCAGATGGCTCCTTCCTCCCCATGCCTGAGCCCCAATCACTCTGATGCCCACACTGTCCTGTCTACCACCCCCCCCACACACACACACACACACAACCAGGCCTGTCTTCCATGCTCCCCAGTCGCCTACCCCTCTGTGAGTCCAGTCTCAGACACCCCCATCACGTCCTTGGCCCTAGTTCTGTCTCTCCATTATTCCTACCCATGGCTGATGTTGTTGTTGTGTGTGTGTGTGTGTGTGTGTGTGTGTGTGTGTGTGTGTGTGTGTGTGTGTGTGTGTGTGTGTGTGTGCGTATGCGTGTGCGTATGCGTGTGTGTGTGTATCATTACTCCTTCCTTTGCCTGACGGTTCTGGGTTAAACAATGTTATTATTACAGTCTTTCCAGAGGAGCTTCCTGCCTCCCCTCGGTGACACCCTTACCAACCATAATCAACCATCCGAACCCTGTAAATCACACTGTGTGTGTATGTATGTGCATGTGTCTGTGTGTGTGTGTGTGGCCACTGCAGCTGCGTATTCAGACAAAGATCTAGGTGATACTGCAGCTGTGTGTGTGTGAGACCTGAAGGATGTGGCTTTGGCACTTCAGCCATGTCTTTTAAAATAACAGAGGAACAGACAAGCAATAACTGTCAGATCAATCAAACCCTAATGGTCACTACCCAGTCCTTTAATGGGTTTCAGGGTATATACAAGGTATACTTCTGCACATTTAAGGGGGGGGAAAGAGAGTTTGGGTTTATCTGAATTGCCTGTTTTGAATTTCAATCAAAGGAAACTCAAATGTCAGCACTGACTGGGCATTCAAGTCAATCTACATTTCATTCACTTTCTATTTCATCTTCTTTCTGCCTATTGTAGATGTGTGGAAAGTTCCAGAAGTCACTTTCAAATTGACATGTGTGTGACTAGAATGCATGTGAAGAGGAAAGAACAGGGTCCCGACAAGACTGTGGAGTGAGTGGCAGGTACGTTGTCTTAGATCAGAGCAAGGGGGCCTCTGTTTCATTCAGAGCAAGTGTATGTGCAATGACCGGCCCCTGTAATGTGGTGATGGCTTGTTCCATGATTGTTTGTGATTGTGTTGACACCCCCTGCTGGGCTTAAAACTTCACTACCACATACAGAGAGCAGACGGGAGAAAGAGAAACGGAGAGAGCAGTGTCCATGAGAAGCCTATTCTCCCTCCGTCTCTCTTTCTCCATCTCATACCTCTCTCCTTTCTCAACCAGGCTCTAAACAAATCTTAAGCACTCATCTCTCATCTTCTAGAATCCACTCTCTACTGGACATAATCTCCTCGTGAAAAAACACACAAACACATCATAGTGAAACACAAAACAAACGCACACAGAGAAACACTCTCACAAACACACACGCACACAGAGAAACACTCTCACAAACACACACGCACGCAGAGAAACACTCTCACAAACACACACGCACGCAGAGAAACACTCTCACAAACACACACGCACGCAGAGAAACACTCTCACAAACACACACGCACGCAGAGAAACACTCTCACAAACACACACGCACGCAGAGAAACACTCTCACAAACACACACGCACGCAGAGAAACACTCTCACAAACACACACGCACGCAGAGAAACACTCTCACAAACACACACGCACACAGAGAAACACTCTCACAAACACACACGCACACAGAGAAACACTCTCACAAACACACACGCACACAGAGAAACACTCTCACAAACACACACGCACGCACATTGGGACAGCCTCGACGATATGACATTACTGGAATTTTTTTAACGAGTTTATCATTCAGTGACAGCACGCAGCTTTAGAATTCACATCAAAACATCATCCAAATAATGATATCAATTGAATTAAAGAGTGGGAATAAAATCCTGATAGCAACTGTGTGAGAGAGACAGGAGCCAGCTGTAGTAGCAGCACCCCTCTCACGAAGACAGGGAGGCAGAGAGAGATATACAGTGCAGCTGTCGAAGATACAGCCGTCCCACAAAAGAGCTATTGTGCGGCCACAGCAAAACAATACAGCTTAGCTGTGCTGTGCTCCAAGGAAAAACCATTGGGATCAATAGAGGATCCTAATTAGCCTACATTGGCAGGAGCACGGCCAGATTAGACACAGGATGTCGATTTGATTTCCTGCACTATCGGCTATTTCAAACTAAGTTGGTTCACAGGTAATTGCTTCAATGCAGAAAAGTCAAGACAAACTCTACAGGCTGTAAGTCTGCAGAGTGAAGGTGATGAAAGTGCTAAACACCATGTAGTAATATTAGACAATTACATAACACATGATACTGACACACAACACACACAAACAAAAACACACAGATCTCACAGTTAAATATAGATAAAACTTTCTGCCACAGCTCTTGTGTCCTCAGGGAGTGTGTGTGTCTGTGTGTGTGTGTGTGTGTGTGTGTGTGTGTGTGTGTGTGTGTGTGTGTGTTGTGTGTGTGTGTGTGTGGTGTGTGTGTGTGTGTGTGTGCGTGTGTGTGTGTGTGCGTGTGTGTGTGTGTTTGTGTGCGTGTGTGCGTGTGTGTGTGAATGCATGTTTGCGTGTGTCAAGACAGACAGAGATGTCATGTATTTTTGTTTGCCTGCAGCACAACTCTAGCAAACGCTTATAGAAAGAGCCTCTTAACTCCTACTTAAACATTGTTCCATGGAAACACGTTTGCAAACACATTCCCTCCCACCAATACGAGTACTAGTGCTCCAAAACAATCTTCTGATGCTATGTTACCCTCTAAGGCCACATTCTTCTATCTCCATTCACTCCACAGTAAGTCAATCTTATGAGCCGCTCACATGAAAAGAACCCATGCCATTATACCTATTTCCCTTTCATGCACATCAACTCTTTACCACCCTTGTGCAAAACATAAAGAACCATGATACTCTTTAAACGACCTTACCTTTGAGAATGTTCTGGCTTTTGCAGTACATCCTTTGAAATGAGCACGGAGTAAAAACTTTGTGAGAAGCCGGGTCGGCAGGGAGCAGTGGACGCCAGCTCGCCGTTAGTCCCCTAGGAAGAGCAGAACACACTATGAGACATCTAGACACATGGAATCCAAGGACCAGTGTCCATGATGTGCGCCTGTAAAGAAACAGACTGTGCTGTACAGGTGTCACATATCTCTACTTGTCGGTGTTTATCTCCAGTACATTTGAATGTTTTATGGAAGTGAATAGCATACAACCTTTATTAACTTGATGAACAGTAAGTGTGTAGGCATGTTATACATCGCCCCCATCTCTATTCAACCGTTTTACCTTGAATTCTGTGGATCTGAAAAGGTGCGGAAGAGCAGAACTGGGTTTGACACTGGCTGTTATATATGAAAGCGTACAAGCTAGAGGACGGAGGCATGAAACACACACACACACACAGTGGCACTAAAGGAACTAAAGACAAAAATGGCAATACCTAAGTGTGCTTATTCATCCAATCACCTTTCACTTATATCTATGATGGTTTCGTCAGATGCTTTTGTTAATTGTATTGATTGACTGAGGGTTTAATCTGACAGTGAAAGCAGTGTAAATAGTCTGTAAGTGAGATGTGGACACTGCATCCAGTTGAATGTTTCTCACTAGAGGGGAGGGGATCGTAACACAGCCAGAGGGCACCAGAAATTTAATGAGAGCTCATTGTGTGGGATAAATGATGCCGCCTCCATTCCCTCTCTGATCTCTCTCTCTCTCTCTCTCTCTCTCTCTCTCATCTCTCTCTCTCTCTCTCTCCTCTCTCTCTCTCTCTCTCTCTCTCTCTCTGTCTCTCTCTCTCTCTCTCTCACACACACACACACACACACACACGCACACTATGTTATAATTTCAATGCAGTTCGACCAAGTGTTGCAGTTGTGTGTGTGTGCGTGTGTCTGTGTGTGTGTGTGTGTGAGTGTGTGTGTGTGTGTGTGTGTGTGTGTGTGTGTGTGTGTGTGTGTGTGTGTGTGTGTGTGTGTGAGAGAGAGAGAGAGAGAGAGAGAGAGAGAGAGAGAGAGAGAGAGAGAGAGAGAGAGAGAGAGAGAGAGAGAGAGAGAGAGAGAGAGAGAGAGAGAGAGAGAGAGAGCGGTACTGTCACTGTGTGCGCTGAATGTTTCTTTTTCATACAATCTCAAATGTTTACACAGGAAAATGTTAGTTATTTTCTAGCTTAATTGTATCATAGTCATCGGACTCCCGCAACCGGCTGAGCTATATACACCAGGCAGAGAGCCTCACTGCAATAAAACCTAGCACTCGCGCGGAGAAGGCTAGAGGGACAATGCGCATGAGGACCACAGATTACGGATGTCTATTAATTGCAAAGTGATGACGAATAAATCCAGCATTCCAAGTCCAGGCTAATGTGGGAGTGCAAAATTAAGCGTTTACCTCAGGTAGCTGTACATTGAACATACGTTTGGCAACCCTTAACAATAAAGACAGATCATAGGCTATGCAGTTTTCAAGGCTTAAGAAAAATTGGAATGCGTTTCTATTGATTAGCATATACAATCCATTAATTTTCATTCCCGTTGTCCCTTATAGGTAAAGTCAAGTTTTAGTACGTAAACTTGTAATACGAAGGCTACGTTGCTACACAGTTAATCTAACATACCTTTTAGATAATACATTGTAATGATCCAGTAAACTATGAGAATTTTTTTGGGGCGAATTTATTAAACTTGGGCTGCCAGCACGCGGCATCAATCAGTCAGGACAGCGCAGCATTCTGGCGAAATACCCGTTTTAAACGCTGAAAATTTCTGGAGATATAACGAATGCAAAACTAAAAGACGGAAACAAAGCTAGAACACATTAATAGGATAAGTCTCCGTTCCATTAATAAGTACTATTCATGAACAAAAGTGAATGAAGTTCCGTAGCCTGTCTCTGTCAAAGCCACTGATGGTCATCAACAGTCCGTAGCATAGAGTAGCATCTCTTCAGTAGGTAAATAACAAAAATAAGATTCTTACCCAAAACGTGCCCAGTTGAAGGGCTGCTGTCAAGAACAGAACGATGCGAGTTGTCATTGTTACAAGCGAGCGAGGGCTGCTTGGGCTGAAAAAGCGACTGCTGCCTTGTATTTCTTCTCCGATAACTGTATAATCTCCCTGCGGTGTGATTGTTCGCTTGTTCCCCTGTGCAGTGGTAATGTTAGCTCTTCAGAAGTAGAAGCTTGTCCCGAGTTTCCTCGCTCTCTCATCTGCAGGTGAAGAGCACTGTTCAGCTCAGCACCAAAGCGCAAGTCAGCGTCACTCTACAACCCCTCCTATCGCCCGCCGCCGGAGAATCCCACTTAAAGACACACAAGTGGCAGTTCAACCAAGCAAGCGACTCCCTCGGCTATCGCTCAGGAAGTCTAGGTTGATATTCCTACCAAGGGAGTCACATCTCTAGGTATAGTTTAGCAATAACCTCACCTGTCTTAAATGAAATTATATTTGATTTAGTCTCCATGGCTCTTTCTCTTAGTAAAGTGTCCATGTGTGTTTATACATCTACCAACACACTTGTGTGTATGTCTGTGAAGGTTACCCTCTGCACAAACTCTCAGCAGTGCACCATTTGCATGTACAGTATTATGTACCATACAGTCTGCCTCCCACAAGATGGTGTGACTGTATATGTAGGGGTCTGGCTATATGACTCACCAATGCCATCACAAACTGGACTCTTTAGGTGGCATTTGCTAACAGACATCAGTATTTCAGGCCCCTAGGCCACTAGCTGTCAATCACAGGCAGCACAGCTTTCCATATCTAAGCTGTACAGCGCTGTGAGCCAATGGGTTAATCCCATCACATGGAATTGTGTCCTGCCTGTTAGCTGATGCCTGATCAGCCAACCTCCTCTGTGTGACACACAGGCATTCTGCTACCATTCTCATCTGTCCCCTGGTGCTAAAGATGAGCTACACCACTTTGAATTTACAACTCCTGGTGGTGTGTATGTCTGTGTGTGTGCGTGTGTGCGTGTGTGTGTGTGTGGGGGGGGGGGGGGTGAAGGTTTGCAGATGTGTATGAGCAAATGTGTCATGTGTGTTGTGGCGGCTTGGTTCCTTTGATTGACAGGCCTCGCTGATTGTGTATTGGTACTGTAGGGTAGGCTATAGGGTCCCAGGCTGACTGGGGCAAAGCCTCACATACAGGAGCAGAAACAAGACATCAAGACATGCTGGTAGGGGCTGTAAACGAACACACATACACACAGATGGACATGCGAGTGCGTACTCTATTCCGGCAGACCACAGGTACTTATGTACAGACAACCTCAAGCTCAACACCATCACACACCTCTCCTGTATTACAGCCCCTCGTGTTGAGTGTGAAATGCTCTCTGCCAAAGTTGCAGACACCAACAGACAGGAGAGACCATATTTTGCTGATAAACAGCTTCCAGCTGCCAAAGCCCCATATAGCACAGCTACTGTACTGCTCGTTCATTATGTCAAATCTTATTATTCAATCCAGCTAAATAATCTCCAGCAGAGGGAAGAACAGCCAGCCAGGGTCTAATGGCAGGAGGAGAGACTGGGGGAGACAGGAGCATCGCTCTATAAGCACTTTCTCAGGCACCCAGTCACCTAACTGTTCTCATAGTAATGACGCTTTCATTACCAAGATACGCATTGGGATGCAAGACATGCACCCCCACCACCACAAACATACACACTCGCACTCTTTCTCTCTCTCTCAGTCTCTCTCTCTCTCTGTCTGTCTCTCTCTCTCTCTATCTCTCTCCCTCATGCACAAACTAAACACACCTAGCTGGAACAGACTGATTAGGCTGCAATTGTGTTCCCTCCTTCTGCATCTCCATCTCCACTCCACTCAGAGCTCATTAATGCAAACCCCAAAAAAAGAGTCAGACAGAACAATGTATAAAAAAAGTAAACAGTTAGACAAAAAACAACAATTGTGGTGCCAACTCAATTTTATTTAGTTTTTGCATTCCCTTTACCCTTAGCTTCCTCTGCAGATCACTTGGCACTACCATCCCTGAGAGCTCTGACAAGTGATGGAGAGCAAACAACGCCACGGCACTTCCATAGAAAAGCAGACTCCATCAGAGAAGGAGGATGTGATCCCAGTCAGTCCTCCAGTGTTTTGTGGCCCCAGGGTTTTCCTCCGCCTGGGCCCTGCATCCTGTGACAATGTCTGGATGTGGTTCCATGGACGATGACGGATTCAGAGACTTGCTAACAGCCCTTGGAAGAATGACACAGACGGAGAGCAGGGAAATTCCAGTCAGTAAGCAATGGGCTTGGCCATTGTGTGGTTTTCCCACATTGGCTTGAGACACAGTTGAAAGCAATGCAGCTGGGGAACTTTAGTGGCAGGACACTGTGGGCAGAAACATGGTATGTCAGGAGAGAAATGTTCCGTTAAGTCCCCCAGAGCCTGATTCTGAGACCTTGAGTCCAGGTGCTGAAATAAAGAACAAATCTCAAGGAAATGACTGAGAGTTGTCTGGGGAACATGCCTTTGTTTGAAGTTAGTCAAACACTACATAGCACTGCTATGTGGCTTATTTAAGTGAAGCAATAAAAACAGCTAGCTCACACTTTGCACACAGTGTCAAAACACAAGTTTAAAACAATTTATACAGCATGTATTTTTTTAAACACGTCATATTCCCTCCATCATTGAGTCTGGTCTCTCACATCCTAAACTATATACTGGAATGTTCCATCAAACAGTCAGGCTGAGACGCACTGAACTTCCATATTCCAAAGACACATACCTGTCCAATTATTTAGATTTTTGGAAATGCAAAGCAGGTTCAACACATCAGTCACCCTGTCAGCCAAGTATGTTAGGACAGGTGTGCTGTGACACCATCTCCCAGTGTCTTTTATGTCCATCATCTCCATTAGGGGCAGTGTGTCCAGGTGAAAGCAGCAGAGCGCTGGATGGACAGGTGCTTTCATGTATCAGGTATGGTGTGTGATATAGACCATGAGTGTTCCATTATTGGGAAGTGAGGAGGAGAAAGGGTGAGAGTGAGGTCTGGACTGGGTGTGGCTTTCTGGCAGCTGTAGGGGTTAATTACGGGAGATGCCCCAAGGCTGATAGGAGCCTTTGATCAGGGATAGAGATGACATCTACCTGAAGGAAGAGAAAAGCCCTCAGAAACGTACACTCCCACACACCTAGGGAGAGGAAATGGGGATGTGGTACACAACACAGTAAAGTCCGTGCCCCCAGTCACCAATAATACCCTGCAGATAGAGGGCATGAATAATGCACTCACACAATCCAGTTATTTATTTATATTTAAATTTAGCACACACACACAAACACAAACGCACCCACGCACCTGCATGCAAGATAACTTTTACATACAGTAGTACGCCGATTATACATAACAGTTCAAATGAACAATTTGCTTTCTTTAGATTTCATGAAAAACCAAATGAAATTATTTTTCCAGAGTTTTGGACTGACAACAGCACCCTGTCCTCCTGCTGGGCTCCAGCAGTGTAGGGTATTCTGCCAGTGAGTGACAGTGAGTAAATTATTCCATTCAATTATCTGAGCATTTGCCCAATAAAAATACCATCTGGGTGCTTGAAATAGATTAGTTTAGGGCCATGCTAAATTATTAAACCATTCCCAGGAAACGAGTCCCCGTTCCCCTTTAAAAGAGGCAGACTTTTGAGGTTGGTTGTGAGGTCCTGGTGTGCTGGCGTATTCAGCGTCAGGACCCCTGCCCCCTTGGAAGAGTGCAACAAAACTCCAGGTAGGGGACTGGAGGGCAGGGGGGCAGCCGACCACAATCTTCTCCCTGCCAGCCAATATGGTTTATCCACTGGCGGAGCTAACAGCCGCAAGGCGCACACTAGACTCAACTCATGGTGGGCCTGTCTGTAAAATGTCATTTAAATAAAGCTTTGATGATAATTGCAGGAGAGGTGTTCTCACTCTAAAATACAAACATAGAGGCAGCTATACAGTAAAGTAATACACCACACATTCAGCACACTGCCAGTGGAAGTCAAAACTCATGAACATATGGCTGCATCTCAACAAGCAGACGCAGTTCACCTCCAAACCACCTGAGCTCAATACTTTTGGAGCTCACTTTCTCTTTCCCTCACAGGCAGTACACACACACACACACACACACACACAAACACAAACACAAACACACACACGTATGCACATTCAAACACAACTCTTAGCTCAGTGTTGGAGGGCCTCAGGTGGGTAAGTAGTTCCCTGAACGTTTTAATCATCCCCTGACCTGTAAACCAGAGCTGCAGTGAACTTGCCTGGGAGTTCACCAGCACACACACAGGCTCTCAGACAGCTCTATTAGCATAAGCACACCTGCCTTGGGAATGGCCTGGAGCCTGGCCTAATGGGGCAAACTCTCCAAGCTAGGAAACAGATGCCTGTACCTTGCTGAGCATTCAGGTTCTGCTGTATACTGAAACTATACTTGTCTTGAATAAGGCCATTCAGTTTACAATGACATATTGATAAGTAAGAGTTATTAATCATCTCATTAGATAATAGCAGTTGGATGATAGAAACATCTTGTGCCATAATATGTGGTCCGTCAAAGCCATAGCCCTGTGCTGCACTCAACAGGCGGAGTAAATTTGGGAGTTGATAATGATGCAATTAACAAGTTTTATTGTTCTGCTCTGTTATAGGTGTTAACAAGTGCAAAACACTACCTATGTAGACAGATACAATGCTTCCATGTGATTAACATAGATTCTTGTTAACCTTTTAGTTAAGACACAATTGAATAATGACCTACTACATGGCTGCTGCTTGGGAGGTTAAACACCTACTAGGTACAAAACCATAATTGGCTTCTGACCTCACTGTTACAAAGCCAGACGTTGTTTAATATTCCTGCTGTGAAAGTGCTACGATAGATATTACCTAATTAAATCTGACTGTAAAAAAATATGTAATTTGGCGTCACTTCTAAATCAGAACAACAACACCAAAAAAACTGTAATCATAAATGAAAACAATCTGCTGTCACTTGTTTCACTAATGACTTGGTCATTTTAGTCATTACGGAAATCATGTGATTGTTTTTTTCAAATAATGAATATACTGTAATCATAACTGTAATCAATATTACCATTGCAATGTATTAGTAATTTTGTCACTTCACATTCTCATCATAGATATTGCTATGGAAAAACCTTAAAATAGAATTAATCATCTTTATTGAATTTTAGGTCATCATCCACATGACACATATTGTTGGAGACCATTTTCACTCATGTACAGTATATTGATTCATAGTTCTTTTTCTATTTACAGTATACATTTCTCTGACAGCAGTGCCAGCTATCTCAAGTCCTCTTAAAGTAATGAAATATGACACAAATACTTATCCAACAAATGTAGAGATACTCTGCTGAAATCATCTGCCATCATTGTAGCACAACCTTCTGACACTGACTACTGTAACGCCGACTGCCTGGCATCACGTAAAATGGTATTGCACTGTTCCAGAGACCCCTAAGCCTACATTTACATATCGGTTTCATTTACCATTTTAGTGGTGACAATTTATTTTCTATTCTTAAAGACAAAAGGTTAGTTGGGGTACAAGTACACCTTGTCAGCCCCTCTCTAGATAGACACTTGAGTCTTGAATAAGGCCACTCAACAAGGCTGTCCTTCATTCATAATTTCTACCCAGCACAGAACAAAACAAAAAATGACGTGTTTCTCCTGGCTTCTCAGAATCAGGGGATGAGACACTTCATCAAAAGCAGATCATCAAAACCTACTTTGAAAGAAAAATAACTTTCTCTATCTTACTGCAGATGATAAGAACCATTTTTCAAAGACCAAGTATAATTGAAATTATGGAAAAGCAATTTCACCCTTGGGTAAAATTGGGCCAGCTGAATGGTGTGAATGTTTTATTTTTTGTAGTGCTAGTTGTAAACACAGAAATATTCTGTAGGCCTGTTGTATACATAGGCATCATTAAGTCTTTACATGCATCTACATTATGCAATTCAAAAAAGAAGACCAGCCATCATCACATTCTTCTACTGTCCATTGCCAATTTCATCAAATTAGCCAGAGTCTCTTTCTCCCTTTATTCTTCCCTTATATCCACTATCCAGTTTACATGCTTTTATATTTCTCACCTACAAAGCATTGAAAGGATGTGAGTGTTGAAGGAATGCATTCATGTGATTAGCATTTCATACTGTAAGAAAATGCACCTTGACGTGATTTGTCAGGGAGCGGCACGTCTTTATGCTGCCCTATGCCATGACTGAAAGGCAGTACTACAGTCATTCTCAGAAGGCTTCAATCTATTTACAGCTTTGTCTTTCTGTACGTTAGAGAAGATACTGTGGTAGTCAATGGTACACCAGTACAGCATGTCTTATAGAGGCCTTTGGAAAGAATACCATACGCACAGAATGGTTTCCAAAGACGTGACCTTTGTGTTGGAAAAATTGATTCTCAAATTCAATTACATGTCTCTTTTTTTCAACTATGATGTGCTAGAGCAGTTTTACAGGCCTATAAAAGGCTAGATAGTAAAGGACAACATTGATGCATCCATTTCAATGTCTGTTGCATTCATTAGGTTACACAGGCCTGACATTGCATGGCTAATTGTGCCGATCATTGATTATATACAAGTTAGACAAGTCATCCCTTATACAAATGCATTCCGTCAGGAGTCAATAGTCAGAAAGGATTATCTACGTCTAATCTAAGGCATGGCCATGCTTCAGATACAAACACTTACATTTTTCATTTGCTTGTTTTGAACAAGAAATGTTTCTTGGAAAAGGTGTTTCTATCTATTCTATGGTTCATCACGACAGAGAAATGGGTCATGACTGAACAGACATTTACTTTGTCATTTTTCCAGCGAGGTACATGGTCCCATTTTCTATTGATGAGAGATCATTAGAGCCTCCTCTGCATCCCAGCATTGACCATGCAGCTGCATGACGAGGGCTTCATGTCCTGCTGGAGGCAGCTGCATGACGAGGGCTTCATGTCCTGCTGGAGGCAGCTGCATGACGAGGGCTTCATGTCCTGCTGGAGGCAGCTGCATGACGAGGGCTTCATGTCCTGCTGGAGGCAGCTGCATGACGAGGGCTTCATGTCCTGCTGGAGGCAGCTGCAGCTTTCTCCAACTGTAGGATCATTGACATGCTGGACATCCACACACTTTGTCCTGTATTCGTAGGGTTCAAATACGCCCACTGTAAAGTACCGCACAGGAGTGTTTTTGAAGTAGCCATTACCTTGGGGCAAATGGTCAGAGTACACCAGCTTTCACCCTGAACATCATCCGTATCGACGTATTGACGGCTTTACTTGGTTCCCACCTGTCTTCACACAAACCTTTTCATTAAAATCAATGATCATGATGATCAAACTTTGATCAACCTCTGTTGTCACCTCATCGTTCAGATAAGGAACCCCCGAGCCCTCCAGGAGCCCACGATTGTGTCCAATCTTGAGTTGCAAACGCAATGTTTGGGTATTAGAGAGAAACTTTGCTTCAGCCCTTTGCTGGATTAGATATATCCTGCATGAGCTCTCCCTGCCTATCCCTGTGTGTGTAGGAATGCATTTACACATATTGCGAATGATTCTATGAATTATGCATATGCTTGTGTAGTTATAGGGCATTGATAGTGTTTGCTGCGTTTGCTGAACTTTATTGCTTGCCCTGAAGAAGTGATGTGTCTGGACCAAGCTGTCAGATTTTCTCTGTAGCTACAGTAGGCTGTCTTGCACACTCCTGCATCCCAATTTAGGCATTACTGTAGTTTTTTGACATTTTACAGGATAGAAGATAGCTTTGAGGAAGAGAGCTTGATGTGTTGATCTCCAAGCTTGAGTTAGCCAAGAGGAGTTTGTCTGTATGGTCAGATTAGCTGTTTCTGTTCGGGTGATGATAGGATTTGAAGGAGTTACTTGTTAATGTGATGCAACCAAGTTCACTCTGGGTTCTTTTCCTTTTGTCTAGTTGTAGAGTAACCCCAGAATGAGCAGCCGGCTGCAGATGGATTCAAATGTGGACCTGAATATGTAGAACTCTGGAAGCTGTTTGTGAGGCACGATTACTCTGGTGTCTCTAGAGCTGCTAGTCTGGCAAACGTGTCTGCTGCTCAGTGTTTCATCTATCTATCCATCTACTGACACACACACTCACACACACACAACCAAATGTATAGCTTCTGTAATATAGGCTTCTACAAACACACAAAGAATGCTGAATGCTCATGATAGCACACAGAGAGCAAAGGAAAATAAAACAAGTAAGGTCAGAGGAGAATCTCTGATAGAGTGGCTTGGAGAGAAAAGCTGTATGAAATCTAGCCATAGAAGCACAGCAGACAGCAGCGTAGACCAGAAAAGAGGTGAGACAAGGCAAAAGGAGAGGAGACAATATGACGGGAAAAGCAATTTCAACACAATGAGCTGTTGTTCCCACAACAGTTGTTGTAGGTTATACCAGGAACTCAAGGTAGACCAGAGCAATAAACCAAAACTGGAAAAACACCACATTGTATAATTTTTGGGAGCAGGGTAAATACAAAACACAGAGACATTCTTGTTTGTGTGTGTGGGTTTGTGTGTGTGGGTATGTGTGTTGTGTGCATGTGCGTGTGCATGTGCATGTATGCGTGTGTCTGTCTGTGTGTGTATGTGAGTGTATGTTTTTCTGTACAGGGTTTGTAGTGTTCTGCTATGTTGCTAAGTCTGTCATCCCTTTGGGCTTCCATGTACAGTCGTTTAAACCTCATTAGGTCAGTCTGAGGGAACTTCTGTTCTTCCCGGGCCGCAATATGTCTACTAACTTATGAGAGATAAGAAAAGAAAAGAGAAATGTAAAGTAGGTTTCTGAAATGAAATATGAGTATTGGCTTTATTTGCTTATTGCTTTTTAATATGGAGAAGATATTATGAATAAAACATGAGTCATCTTTAGAAAAATGCTGTTTCATAATGGCAACTGCATGCTTTACATACAAATGTCAGAGCAGCAATAATAAATAAAAAACTGACAGCTCAATAATTCATAAGCAGAACAAAAAAGGAGAAACAAGAGAGATTTAATTAGGAGTGCTTTGAGACTTAAGATCATTTTAACAACAAATCAACAAATACAGCAGTGGATTACCTTTTACAGAGAGAGTGTTTTCAGATGGCGGGGGAGGAGGGGTACCTGAGAAACCAAGTTATTATATTTTAATTATTCATGAATGTGTGTAACAGGAGGGAAAAGTTGTTCTTTACACATTGGATTTGATTTAAATAGTCCCTGATGCACTCTGTCTTTATCATAACAAGATTATGCAAGATTATGCTTGTTGCATAAACGTTAAAAGTGTTCTATTAATTGAATAAATTCCAAGTTTCACCCATTAACTACAGATTGCTCAGGTCTGACTAAAAATGAAAGAAAGTCATTTCTCTACATTGTAATGTATTTTCTATGATGTTGTCCCACATTGCATTGGTACAGTACAGTGAGTCCTGAGACACCCAGTGGTATTTCTGGCCATTCTGGTACCCTAGGTGAAAAAGCTAACACCATAGGTGTAAAAATTACAATATCAGGTAAACAAAAACATAGACAATTTTGTATGCTACATGTGTATCATTCTTTTTTTAAATAATAAGATAAAAACGATAGCTAATACTCATGTAATCCTTCACCAATTATTGTACATAAGATGACATGCTAAAATTAGTCTGTATGCAGTTACAACTTACTGGACTACTCAATCCCTCAGATCTCCCTGTTCTCTGCTCACCTTTCAGAAAGTGGTCTGACCCACTGGCATGACTATAATTGCAGCTGTTCTATATGTCTTGGCTGGGAGTTTGACTATCAGTTCCTCCCCCGCATTATCAATGACAGGCAGAGTTGGTAGAGAGATAACAAGGAGAGGGGAAAGGAAACAACAGAAACATGGAGAGTCCAATTACTGTAAGAAAACACAAAAACAATGTTTAGGTACCTAGCAACAAAAAGCTAGTTAGACGAATGTGGATATACTTTAAATTGAAAAATTAATTTTTGTTGTGTTCTCATTGACGGGAGTTCTATTGATGCTAAATCAAACCAAGCCTGTCAGTATCATAGCCATAGGCCAAAGATGTAGTGGGAAATATATTAATACAGAGACAGACATAGGGTGAGAGAAAGAAGAAGGAAAGAGAGAGAGAGAGAGAGAGAGAGAGAGAGAGAGAGAGAGAGAGAGAGAGAGAGAGAGAGAGAGAGAGAGAGAGAGAGAGAGAGAGAGAGAGAGAGAGGGAGAGAGAGAGAGAAATAAACGGGCGTGTGGCCTGAAGTAAGGGTGAGGATGAGAGTGAGAGGTAAAGGGAGGGCTTTGATGTCTGCATGTCTTTGAAGCCTTTTAGCTTTGTGATGTGCTTTAAATGCTTCTTGGACGCTACCTGGACAAAATTCCTCCCATCAGGACAGCCCCCCACCCCCACAGCGCCGCAGCCCCGCAGCCCCGCAGCCCCGCAGCCCTGCAGCCCTTCAGCCAGTCCCACTCACCCTGCAGGCCCCTTTTGCCTCTGCAAGCCCCCTTACAAACGCTTGCTGCATTTCAGAAATGGATCATGAACATTGTTTTACTTGTGCAAAAGTCAGATGTCACAAAATCAAATCAAAATCAAAGTAATTTAATTTCCCTGACCATCTCTGTAAAAAAATACACTACATAGTGACCACATTTTTTCACATTTTGCAACTAAGATACAGTAACGGTTCAATTGGGGTCACAACAAAACAGATTGCTGCAACCAGGGATGTCTTATTCACTGATTGTAGAGGGCCCTGATACGCCCTCTTTCTGACTAATCAGAAAACCCACTCACACTACAGAAACACACACACACATCAGAATCTGGACCCAGACAGGAGACTGCAACATCCAGGTTGCTGCTGAACAGTGTCCTGTTATGACAGTACCTTCCCTTGTAATTACCACTCCTTGGTTGGGACTATGAAATATTCCTACGTAATGAGCCAGGAGCTGGGCTGGAGCTCCCGCAGCATTTCTCCTTACGGGGGCCGCAGAGCAACAGGGGTCAACTCATCTCTACGTGTTCACCCTACATCTATCTCTCCGTTTCTCCTTAGCAACTCCTCTATTCAATTAGTAGATTTATCATCATCTCAATCTTGGTCTTCCATTGTTTCCCTTTCTGATTAGAATTTCACTCGTACTCTCTCTCTTCATACCATTTGCTCTTTTTCGCTGTCTCTCTCTCTCTTTCTCATTTTTCCTCTCACTTCTATATTCTCTTTCTATTTCTCTTACTGACTTGCCGTCAATGAAGTTCTTGTTCTCTAGAGTTTTTTCACACACACCATATCAGTACAATGCGGCAGCATTCCTCTAAGATGATTCAAGGTCATTGAGTTCAGGCAACCATGTCTACTAGTACTGATCTCCCACCAGTGGGCTGGTCAGGAGGAGGAGCTGGTAACATGTGTGTGTGTGTGTGTGGGGGGGGGGGGGATTGTGACAATAGCCATCACATAATATACTAATAATCTTTTGGTTTTGTTATGACTATCTTCGGAGAGTTCCATGTTTCTTTTGCTTGTAAAGTTAAGAACAATACCATTGTGTTGATGTTATCAGGCAGAGAAGCAGACACTGCAGTAAGGTGGCAAACAAAGCCATGGTATAGGGAAAGTGAGCTGGGGGAGGGGTGTCATTACAGACACTTACTAAAACTAAAGCAGGGACGCTGCTGGGATTAAAAACAAACACAATGTGACAGAGTGCTGAGGATTAAGGCTGAGAAATTATAGAAGCAGCTCTATTGCATGAGTTAAGTCTGTCTGAGTAAGGTATGTTCAATATTATATATTGGATCAATTCAATAATGCTTGGTTCATGACCACGCAATACTTGTAAACAAATACAACAAAGAACAGTGACTAAAGTACATTACACAGACAGAACGAGGATATTGTCTTGGTTTAGAGATCTGAATGGTGTTCATTTACTTTAGTAAATGACATGCTATCTCTGAGATGGGAATATGATTTCTGACTGACCTATCTGTGACCATATGTCTGGTCCGTCCAGAAGCCTAGACCATCTGTGAGTCTAGTCCATTCATGAGTCTTTGTCATATCCTGTATTTTGATTCTGTTGCTGTATTTGCTGTTCCTGTGCTCTACGGATTGCTGTTTATTGTTTAATTTATTTGTATTCATTTCATAGCATTGTTCATTTTACATCTGTCGACGTAAACAGTGTTGGTGAGTTTACACCAACATATTGAGGCATATTGAGAAAAGAGGCCAATGAACTGTCTAACTTCAAAGAATGAATACAATACAAATGTAATCATGTGGGGAGTTACTCTGGTTTGAATGAAACATTTTTCAATTGGAATGGAGGATGAATGTGAGCCTTGCAATTAATATATCATCATGATAAATAGTGAACTGTTTATTTTACATTGAGGGTTCATGAGAAGAGCAGATCATCAGACATGTAGAAACTGGCCTTCATCACTTCAATTCATACACATGCTCTGTGAATCCTCAATGTGCCCTCTCTTGTTGACCATAACTCAACCTTCGTAATCATTTCCCAAAATCCTCCTCTTCAACCAGTTGGTCTCCTCTCCCCCTGCCCCTCCCTCAGATAAGCGAAACCCAAGGACATTTCAACTGCACTCAGAGAGAGCTGCCATTTTAGACCTTTACAGCCAGAGCATCATCAGGACTATAGCAGCAGACATCATCACAAACAACTCAAAACATACTCAAGTAGAAATAAAAGCAAAAGCGAAATCGAAAACATTTGTTGTAAAGCAGGATGCTTACATCACAATCATTGACACTGATAGCCTCAGCTTGTCTGATTCTATAGTTCCATTTCTTGTGCGTACACAAAGTAAGAGTTTATGGAGACACAAGATGTACAGACTTGAAACAGGAACTAGTCTCAATAGGAACAGTCTGCTATTCTTTCTTTCATTCATGACATATGAATATGGCTATTCTTTCTTTCTATCAATCTTTATTTCCTTCAATATATTTTTCTTCTTCTCTCTCTCTTTCCCCTGCCCTGTCTTGGAAGTACTTCTCTTCAGTGTGTAATAAATTGGCTGTTTATTACGTTACAGGAAATTAAAGAGTGGCCCAGGAAAGGCTACACGTTCAATTTAAACCCCCGAAGAGAGGAAGAAGATTAAAAGACCAATAAAGTCACCCCTCTTTTCCTCCGAAGGCTGGTGAGATTCCTCAGAAGAAGCCTTGCGTTGCCGATTGCCTCGGCTTCCCTTTTTTCTTTAATGTCAAATTTGCTCTCTTATCTTAATCCTCATTAACGGTGTTCTTCTGCAGGAGTCTGATCTCAATTAATGCCTTAAAGAAGTCTGTGGAAACACTTAGCCTCTCTTCTGTGCTTACCTTTCATCCCTCCCTATAGGAAGCCAATGTCAAGTATACCAAACAAACAGGAAATAAACAGGTATTGTAGTGTTGCTAGTGAAGTCCCTTTGCACTTCTAACAAAGGCACAGTGCTGCACAGCAGCACAATCATTTTCTAACTAAAGTTATTCTTTGACTGTAGTTAGCTTTTTCCGGCAAGTACACAAATGTAATTGTTTTAATGAATCATAAACTCATTGTGCAAGGAAACCACATTTTCAGATATGCCTTTAGACTAAGTCTGAGCGGGTAGTGAGACAGGCAGCAGTGGACTACATACGACGAGAGAGGGTGAAAGAGAGACCATCAGTGGTGAGAAGAGTCACTGCATGGGGATGTCTGCCAGCTGCTCTCTATTTCTGCTGTAGTGCTGGCAGAGAAATAAACGGACAGACACAAGCTGAGCAATAATGTATGTTAGTGTTGACACAATAATTCACTTTGTAACATAACTGTATGTGTATGTTTGTGTGTTTGTGTGTGTGTATGGTTGTCATTGTATGTACCGTAAACATGTGTTAAGGATAATCTGAAAGCAGAATGTAAACACCATCCAATAATTATATATTTTAATTAACCCTATATTCAGCTAACATCTGGACAGCTTCAACTCTTAATAGCTTTTCGCTGCAGTGTTTTCCATAAAACAAATAGTCATCCCACAGACACACATACACACACATACACACACATACACACACATACACACACATACACACTGTTGATCTTTGTTCTGCTGTATCCATATGAGCTTCACCCCCTCCACCCCGTCAGTAGGTGTCTTGGTCTGACACAGTTCCACCCTTCGCTTTGTATCTAATCACTCTGACAGGCAGGAAGGGGACAGGGTGGACATTGATGTCAATATAGGAAGGACAGTTAGGCAGAATGTAAGCAGGTGCAGCTTCAGATGTGTCTTAATGTTTCTGGTACAGTGTCAGGGTGGGGCAGGGGGCAGGGAGAGCTGGATGTGCTGGGTCGTTTCCTTCACATCTGTCTTTCCTTTCATTCAAACCACAAAGTCTGCATTAGAACACACACTGTTACTAGCACATGCACACACACACACACACACATACACAGTTGCGCGCACACACCCTCTGCCATGATTGTAAACATCTCAATGCTATGGACACCTGGGGAGAGGGAGAATGAGTGGAGCCAACCTGAAGCACCATTCATTAAGCTCTACCTTTCACTCCAGACAAAGCCTCTCCCCCACTACATCACACAGACACAGACACACACACGCATCTCCCCTGCTCCCCTCCTCCCTGTACATCTCCCTCTTTTCGTTTTACCCTCTCGTCTCAGATTCCTCTCCACTTCTCTCTGTCGCTTCATTCCTCTCGTTCCTTGTTTCTTGATCGATTTCTCCGTCTCTCTTCTGGGGCTTCCTTCTCTCGCCCTCCCCCATGACACTGCATTCATTCTCTTTCTGATGTCTTTTCTCCTTCAGCCTTCCATCCACAGTGTTTCTCTGCGTTTCCCTGCTCTCTCTCTCTCTCTCTCTCTCTCTCTCTCTCTCTCTCTCTCTCTCTCTCTCTCTCTCTCTCTCTCTCTCTCTCTCTCTCTCTCTCTCTCTCTCTCTGTCTCTCTCTCTCTCTCTTTCTCTCTCTCCTTCTTTACTCTCCTCCTCTGTCTCTTTCCCTCCTCCCCTGCTGTGTAGCAAAAATTAGTGCCCCAGTATGGATGCTTGTCTACTTTACATTTACATTTAGCAGACGCTCTTATCCAGAGCGACTTACAGTAAGAACAGGGACAGTCCCCCGAGGCAAGTAGGGTGAAGTGCCATGACACAACGTAATTTTTCACGGCCGGGAATCGGACCGCCGACCTTCTGATTACTAGCCCGATTCTCTAAACGCTCAGCCACCCAGCCCTGACACTTTGCTTTATAACACATGTAAAAAAATCATCACAGCTCTCACCCAGATCCTACATACCCACGCACGTAATAACGATGATGTTGTAATTTCTCAGATAGAATAACAGGGAACACATTTATTATAAATCAGGTTTTTGCTCTGGAAAGGCTGGCCCTGTCTGCATGTTGAGCCTGAGAGGACTATGGAAGAATATGTGGGATTGAAAGGCTGGTCATGAATAAATATGACACTGCATTTTTCCTGCTCCTTATCGAGGTTGCCCAGGGAGAGAAGGAGAGGAAACACTGTGATTATGGCGACTGCAACTGCCTGTCGGACAGCAGATGTCTAGTTGATGATAGAGCACACGAGCACATAGTCAGCGTACAAATCATTACGTAGAGACACAACTCACAGCACGACATGGCTTTAACCATAAAGCAAATGTCTAAAAGCATCATTCTGCCTAAGTATCCTCATAATCATGCAGACCCTTGTTGGAGCACAATGCAACAGGATCCTCCCAGAGTGCTGACATCGTAGCAGGGAGTGTGCAACTTTATGTGCAACCATTTCTGCTTTATAGATGCAATGAGTGTCAGTGAAATCTTTGAAACTGAGCTAAACTAAGGATAACTCCATGTAAATCACTCACTCCCAATGGACAGTTTAAAAGCCTCTTTAACCACCTGGCAAGATGTCTACGTATGGTCGAGTTAAATGCCTGCCATCAATGTGTGAGAGGCTGAATGTGAAGTATGATTGTGCATTGTGCACTGTGGAGGTAAACAATTAACAAAAGGAGAGTTGGGGGATGGAGAGAGGGGAGAGGGAGATGGGGCAGGTACAGTGATGGGGAGGATATGCCATGGTAGGTTGAATCGTTTGACAATAATAATGGTGTTCTGTGCTCAGACAGAGCACTTCTGCATGGGGATAATGAGCCCCCTGTTGGCCCGACAGCCTTCCTCTGCCTGCTATTCTCAGCTCACTGTTTTCCTCATCAACCCGCTTTCTCTTATTCTCTCACTCCCTTTGTTTTGGTTTTTGTAGCTTTTTTCCCACCCCGCTCCCTCCCAGGTGAATAAACAAAAGCGTTCAAATCGCAGTCTTTAGCCAGGGGTAGCAGAGGGAGCACTACACAGCAGTCACTGACTAGGCAGAGAAAGTGGGAACACACTCTGATCCCACAGTAGGGACCAATAGGGAATGAGTGTGAGGTAGATTCTATGGAAACATACTGTGTGAGATAAAATAACTAAAACAATCAAGTGAGCATGGGGAGGGGGGATGCTTCAATGGACTCCAATGGTCTATGCAGTATTGTTTAAGTATAAGATTAAGTGAGCCACAGTCTCATTGAACCATCTGCCTGCCTGTCAGCCTTCCTAGAGAGGTAATGTTGACCTGTATGGTTTCAATGAAAACTGCATGACGTGTTGTAAACAAAAGTGTGCTGAATTTACCTGATCTGACCAGTGAAACAAGGTTTTATATCCCCAATGTTTTTTGTCATACAAATGGAGTCATTTGTAGCAGAATGAATATTACTTTACACACCACAAAGACTGTGGTTAGGTTACCCTGGTGCTATTCCCAAGTGTCTCTCTCTCTCTCTCTCTCTCTTTCTGTCTTGTGTGAAGAGTAGTTCTCCAGGAGTTTTGCTGTTAACCCTCCACCAGCTCATCTCCCCACCTCAGCCTCCACCCTGGTCCCTCTCAGGCCCAGCACTCTGAGCTGCAGGTGGAGGCTCAGGCAGGCCCAAACAGGAGATGGGGGGGGGGGGGCTATCCTGGGAGCTGCTGGAGAACATCAGGGGCCAAACAGAGAGGTTAGAGAGGATACCTTGGACTGATCCATCATGAAATCAATATCATTTCCACAATCAAACATGACACACGAGGGGTTTTATGAAGGTCAACTGTTGCCCTGCATGAAAGCTACTGCAGGAGAAGGACATCAATGGATATAGATGTTCCCATAAGTAGATGAGCGGACTGACCCGTCACAGACAAACAGTGGGCTTTCTCTGATGGACGCAATTAGATATTACACCATCTCACCATCTCAAGTTCAGTTCCAACAGTAAATCACTTTCTATCCATGCACATCTCCCGTGTATCCATCCAGACAGCTGGGAGGAAAGCCCTCGCCATTAAAACACTGGCTAAAGTGATAGTGATGTAGCGTGCTACTGTGCTGAAACCTAAACAGCAAGTGAGAGGACGTTTCCAGTAATGAGGCTCCCATCTAAGTGCACCTGTTATAGTATCTGTTTTATCCACTTCTCCTCAACGAGGAGATCTCAGCTCCCCATGCGCCTCCCTCCAGGATTCCAGGTGAGATCAGTGCAAGCCGTGTCTCTCTCTGCCTCATTAATGGGCTCAGTCCCAATTAGCAGCGCGTTCTCTCTCCCTCTCAATCTCCATTTCTTCCTTGCTCTCTCTCACTCCTCCTCTCCCAATCCCTTTTTTGCCATGGCTGTTATTGCATGTGCTGTGCAGTATCTGTCTGTGTGATCTGGTAGGTCTAATCACCAGAGGGTATGTGAAGCTACTGTATGATATACTCTGGTCCCCAGGGAGCTGTGAAGTTGTGTGCAGATTTCAGCCGCTCAATGTTCACGCCCCACTGTATGCCATCATCTTTTGGCTGCTCATCCACACATCGTGAGTGTGGAGAACGAGGATGGAAGAGGAACCACGGTGTGTCACAAGATTCCCCTCCCGTCAACACCAATAGCACATTTCCCCGAAACGTGTGGAGGTCCAAAACAGAGAGTTCAGCAGCACGGTTTGTCCCCCCCAAAGCTTCCAATAGTGTTAATAATTGATAGGCTTTTTTTCCATCTGCCTTTTTAGATTTGCAACAGTCTCTCTTCACTTTAGTCTCTGTGGAGCAGAGGAGGGGATATGGAATAAGCCTTTCTCTTTCTCAGTTCCACTGGACTTCATGTGAATGGAACAGAAGCTGTGGGCAGAGTCTGGGGAAGAAGATCAGATTAAACTTGAACAACTCCTGTCCTTAGGCTTTCGCAGACTGCTTTGTGCTACACAGGGGGCTCTGGGGAGAGCAGGCAGAAGACAATCTCCTTCTCTTGTTTGCACAGACATATACTACACATCCCAGTGTGGTGTCTGTGTCAGAACTGTAAAGAACAGAAAACAAGATGAAGAGTGCAGTTGTACAGTCGCAGCATACATGCCTGCACGGCTGCAAAGTGCTAACTCAGTGCACCCTCTCTGTGTTGGAGGATGGGTTGAAATTGATCATTACTATCACTATAACATTTCTTACTATTTTGTGAAGAGACATAGAGTAAAATCTTTATCTTCTGGTGTTCATCAAAACGTGTCATTTTGTCGCCAAAAAATTTCATCTATTGTGATGCGCACAGCAAAGTAACCATAATTGTTTACCAAACCTTTTATTTATCAACGTTAGTTGATCAGAAAACAAAATAATGTTATCATCAAATCTGAAACTGGACAATCAGCACATAGATATATATTTTTTATATTTATTAGTTTAGAGTATAATATTTCAGAAAATAAGAAAACTAAGACAAACACTTATATCGAAACAATGATAATACCCTATGTACTTGTTCCGGGAGTACAACGGTACTTAGGAATGGTTTGCTGGACCCCATGTTAGTTTCCTCAAGGATCACAATGACTCTTGCTTAGAGCCTCGCAGCTCTTGTTGGTTAGTGGTAACTGATTTAAATTGTTGAAATATGTTTTACTGTTGCTTGCTTTTCTACAGGTACTCTTGCACTTATAGCGATTCATGTTGTTTAATTGTAACTTGTTTAACTACATGCTCTTGTGGTTCTTCCCTTTGGCACTTATTTTGGTTGTTCACATTATGTGCTTCATGTTTTGGCTACCCGCAATGTTTTTTGGGGCTATCTTGGTGTTATCAGTGACCTATGCACTTTGTAAAGCTCTCTCTTGGAAGTCGCTTTGGATAAAAGCGTCTGCTAAATGAATACATGTAAATTTAATGTAAATGTACGTATCTCACATTCTATCATAAAGGGTAACAACCGAAGTCCAAAACCTCACCATGTGTAAGTGGGTCATTTCCATCGTCTTCCATGACTTTAGTTGTAGATCTGAGGGCGGGCACATGCTCTTCTCATGGTCCATTCCCAGTCTTGTCAATATCCCAGCTTCAAACGAGCAGGCTACACAGCAGGCCGGAGAGATCTCCTCAAATCACTGTGCAGAGGAGCAGTCGGCCTAATGAGAGAGCTTATCACAGAGCAGAGGCACATCATTACAGGGGCAGAAAGAAACTCTGATTAATAGCACGTTCGCATGGGAGAAACCATTCAGTCAGAATACGATTTTTAACAAGTTTTTTTTTAACATGTTTTACATGTTCCTGTTACTTTGATTATATGGGCCGCCTTCCCTGGATACACAGAAACATCCGTGTTACCATGATCACAGCACCGATGCACGCATCTGGCCACCACAGGAGCTGAAAAATGACATCTAAACTCAGCAAATGTGTTGAAATACACCCACACATAATCTGACAATCCCAAAGGGATCCGACAATACTCTTAATTGAGGAAACAATATTGTGGCATTTAGGAGACTGTAAGTGAGGTATGCTCAAGACACCGTTTCTCCTTATTGTTCTGTCATTTTCGATTGTTAATGACGCCCACTTACTGTGCTCAAGAAGTATGAGCTTAACCTTGATTTAGATGCATTGAACAGAACAGATTTAAAATGCATACATAATAGCGCATTACCAAATTCACTTTGATGCCAAACTTGTGGATTTTTTTCTCCAACTCACTTCCATGTAGCTGTTCAGATGAAAGGCATTGTACTGTAAAGGTAGATGTTCGTCAAAAAGGCAGAGAGTCAAATGGATTAAATGAGCGCTAGGCATCTCTTTAAAAATCTCAAGTCTTTGTGTTCAATTGCTACCCATTGGTACTAATTTTCAGTAGGGAACTTTGAAAGTAGGTTGTACTTATTTCATAAATTAATACAAGTCACTCTCAACACACGTCACTGTAAAGTACTTTTTTTTTAAAGGAAAAATACATTTTTAAATCAAGAAAAATCCCACATTTATACTTTAGGAATTCATACATAATTCATTCATAATTTCCTGAAAAGCCATAGCAAATTCATTAAATAAAAAAGGCTTTATGCGTGAGAGATTAAGTGCATTTTCTACCTTGCAGTGCACATATTTAGGGTCCTTCTCAAAGACAGAAGACTTTGACCCTTTTTATGGTTGTTCTCTGCTAAGACAGATTTCTTGAGAAACTTTCCCCACTCATCAGTCTCATCCTGCAGGGTTCCAGAAGGTTCTTCGAACTTTAGGCAGATGAGGTCACGGCTGCACACTGAGGAGCAGCTGTCTTATTGGCTACTTATCACCATGCCATTGGGACATTCTCTAAACAAGTTCACTGTCAAGTTGATTCCGTCCATAATGACATATTGTGTGAAGGGGGAGACATCTAGAAGAGAGACAGATAGAAAAAGCAGAAAGGCATCAAGTAGGTTCCAAACTAATGACAAATATCTGAAGTTGTTTTTCATCCTGGAATCATGGAGCATGTCGGCCCTGATATCCCTTCACTCATTCAATGATGTGTTCATTTATTTATGGGTTAGGCTCACCAACCAACAGAGAATTCCCATCAGCCTTCCTCTGGAGTGCTCCTGTCACATCTACATATTTTTAATAGCTCATAACTCACACAGTCCTTGCCTGTCACCTCTCATCAGAAAGATGCAACATTTTCTCTGACATCCATCAACTTTCCCTCCAAACTCCCTGGATCTGTGTCCCATTAACCCCTCTACTCTTTCATCCCACTCTCCGTCTCAACAGCACCAGGAATACGTCCCAAAATCTTCAGCAGTGTGCTTTAATGTACTCAACATCTGCAAACTTTCTCCATTTAACCCCCCAAAAAGTATCATGCATTTTGACAAACATAAGCAGGGTAGCTTTAATTGTGACTGCGCATTTTATTTGTGTGTTAATTGGTCTCTCAATCACCATGGTTGTTTGCAAACTATGCTGTATACTCCAGTGGTAGGCATAATGCATAAACAACAACATTTAATCCTTCAGTTTAACTGCAGCTACAACAACAAGACAAAGGTGAGGGCAGGTTGGGACTCAGTGTGTGTCATCCATGCTTCATTCTGAAGGTTGTGGCTGGTGTTGGAGACCAGTGTGGCAACCTGGGAGATACATGGTTCACCTTGTACAACACAGTCTTGGTATTTATCTACTGTGCAGCTTTCTGTAAAATGCTTTTCAACTTGTTTTGTCACAGGGCTTGGAGTGTCTCCTCGGTGACTGCTGCACACCACAATGACAGTGTTCTGATAAGGAAATACAGGCCAAAGACAATCAGCTCAACAGACACACACACACACACACAGACACACCCACAGACACACACACAGACACAGACATACCCAACACATTATTGGTGGCAGTCTCAGAATGAAGTTCTAATGCATATGTTGTGGACCTCTTGTACTGCCACCTCAGGAGGTTCATTGCCATACAACCTACCTTAGTCTGCAGGCTAAAACAAAGTGTCACCAGCGAAATGAATCAGACAAGCACTAGCCTCCTGGCATTTTAGATATCAAGTCAATATTTGAGGCCAGAACTGAGACAGAAGAGCCTCAGTTAGTAAAGCAAGGCTACAGTAATCACATTACCTTACACCAGCTACTTCTTGCTAAAACAACCTTTAAGTGTTGATAAATTACAAATAATTGGAATTTAAGCCCTCTTCTCCGTGCTTTCACTATAATAAAGTCCAACAAGGTTCTCAGTGGCATGTGTGTCTCTGTGTCTGTTTGTCTTTGCATGTGATTAAGTACAGTGTATGGACATGGGGCAGTGTGTGTTGGCCCATGAGCCTTATATTTCTTATCAGAATAATGAATGTGATCCACTCAAGAGGACAATGGGACAAGCATAAGCTTTAATCAGCACAGAGTAGCAGGAATAGAAAACCATCCATCATAGACAGGACACATTCATGCTCTTCCTAGTCTAGACAGCCCCAGTCAAAAATTTATAGTCAGACACACACATTGTACTCATTCTTTGTGCAGTTAACCTCATGATGTATTTTTATGAATCAATACAAGGCTCCTGTCTCTGGTAAACTGTAAATGAAGTGGCCTGTTGGGGGTTGTAGCTCACTCTGTGACAGCCTCCAGACACGCTTCTCTAGAACTATGGTGTGATAAGAGGAACGGTCAGACTGGCTGTATCCAACCAATCTTCCAGTCCTCTTTCTCAATTCACTTATTCAACAACACTGCTTCTTTTGTCTTTTAATTCCCTCTAAAAGATCGGGCAAATAGACGATAAAATTCTAGACAATGCCATAGCACGTCTGGCCACCTGGGGATAAAAATAAACATCCATTTCTTTTCAGACCCGAGCTTCCTTGCCTGGCGCCTATCATTGTGCTTTGATGGGAGATTGCGTAATCGCTCCATCTCTGTGCTCCGTGCAGCGCGGGGCTCTCGAAGCCTCCCTATTGGAGCCTGACAGCAGTGAGTTATGAGACGCTTAAGATCAGTTTAATCTATCACAACCACACAAACAGTGCCTGACCTTAATTTCTGTGGTTGCAACGCTTAATGCTGGATATTTGTCAGAGCTTCCTCACTCTCCCTGGAACTCTTCCCCTCTCTCTTCTTTTGCTCAGTGTTTCAGGTCTTTGTGAACATTTTAAGTTATCACTAGAGTCGGGCTAGTAATCTGAAGGTTACCAGTTTGATTCCCGGCCGTGTCAATTGACGTTGTGTCCTTGGGCAAGGCACTTCACCCTAGTTGCTTCGGGTGGAATGTCCCTGTACTTACTGTAAGTCGCTCTGGATAAGAGCGTCTGCTAAATGACTAAATGTAAATGTAGAGTATGATGGTTGCTGCAATACCTTGGGCTGGGCCATGATCCTTTGTGGGCCAAATACTATCCAGAATATAGCTATCAGAAATGGTTACGCATGATGCGCAGGGGTACATTATACAAAAAACATGGTCTGTCTCTGTTTGTGTGTGTGTGTGTGTGTGTGTGTTTTTGCAAATTCCCATATATGTACCTGTAATCTATATTTCCATTATTCAATCAATGCCTCTAGAATGTTTTGAGGCTCCTTAAAATGTGGAGGTTGTGTGTACTTAATAGATAGAGGATACTGTGTAGGGTGATGGGGGGGGGGAAGCAGAATAGAAGACTTGGTGTCTGATTCATTTTTTTGGTAGCACAAAAAGTGACTGCACAAGGCAAAGGAAATTGATGGAAATTGACAGAAACAACGGTGATTCGAAACGAAAGACTATTTGATGGTAAAATTGCCTGAGGGAAATTGCAGTTTTTCTTATTTCAATGAGCAGTCACACCTGGCCTTTTACATGCAAGCTGTGCAGTGGTACCTTCAGTGCTCCCAATGCACCTACAGCAAAAGTAATTTTTGAATTGTGGCTACATGACATTTACATTTAGTCATTTAGCAGACGCTCTTATCCAGAGCGACTTACAGTAAGTACAGGGACATTCTCCCCCGAGGCAAGTAGGGTGAAGTGCCTTGCCCAAGGACACAACGTCAGTCGGCATGACCGGGAATCGAACTGGCAACCTTCGGATTACTAGCCCGATTCCCTCACCACTTAGCCACCTGACTCCCTGACATAAACATGGCATTTAATAAAATAATGCCTTAACATTTGACACAGACTAATGATGAAGTTAAGCTAGATATATTGTTTGAAAACAAAAGCTACTAAAATATGTCACACAGTCACTTCAGCAAGCGTGACCTGATGCTGATAAGGAAATTAGTGAAAGCCTTTCATTATAAATTATAAAATAAGAACAAATACTTAAGTATTCATTGGAAATAATGCTGAAAATACACTTGAACTGCAAGGATTATTCTTACTTTTTACTGTTGTTGGTTGTCTTCAATTGTTATTGGTGTAGTATTGAATTTATCATTAATAATTTATTGAAGTATTGTTCATGCTGGTGCACTGAAATACTGTAAATTGTCCTCCAAGGAAAAACTGCATTAAAATCAAGCTTGGACATGAATAAGGTAAAGGACATCCTCCATGTTGCATGTCATCGCAGCATGCCTGTTATGTGAGAAGCCTCAGCTAAGCCTCTTTTTTGCATTCGTTTCTGCAGCTGCCTGCTGAGTTCCTTTTCATGTAGCCTGTCACTGGCAAAAAGAAATGTGCTAAAATGGTTATGTTGTAGTATACACTATTTTATAATTTGAATGTTTTACTTACCCATCTGTTTATTGTATGTACTGAATAGCTGCTTGTTGTTTCTGAACATTGCTTTATGTGTTGTTTGTTTCTAAGGTGGTTTAAGGGTTCCCTGTCCTCATCCATCCATCCATGAAGACCTGAACCAGGCTGAGATGTACTGCGCTAGCTGCTACAGCTCCTTTTATTACTTATCAAATACAACAGTCATTTTTACTTGTGAACCTCAAGATATGTGGGCTCTACTTGCCACCTCACCTCCCTGCAGGTGCTAAATCATGTGGAAATACCCAACACTGCACTTCTTTACTTTCTGATCCAGTCGCCTGCCAGCTTATAGCCATCAATCAGGGGACATTAAGGGTGGCGGGGAAGTTTGCGACCTGCGTGATCTATGGTAATTCGTGTGTTTCTACTCTCGCTCGGTGAAAGGCGGCAACAACTCATTCTGTTCCCAGAGAGAAGAACATGGACCTGAGGTAAATCATAGGAGCTGTTCATTTTCCTTTTGCTCCTGAGCCAGCTGGAGGCCAGGGGAAAATCACTCTCCACGGCCGTCTAATCGCAATATTCATTGTCTAGTTTTGTCCCTTCGTTATCAATCTTTCCCAATTGCACTTTATTAAATAAAGACACAATTACCTCCTGGCTCCAGGCCTGCAGGGGTCTCTTTCATCTGGAAGCACAGTAGTCTCTTCAGTAGACAGGTTCGCAGTCTCTTTAGCTGGAGCTTCCACACTGTCTTTGGGAAAGAAATACTTTCATGGCTGTCCTGAAAGTTACCCATAATGTGCTGTCTAGAATCCCCTTGAGACTGAGGCATGAAGAGCTAGCAGAGAACTGGGAGAAATTAAGGTTTCTACTGTTGATGAGTACCACCCTTTTACTCATGAATATTGTATCCTAACTGAAAAGAGGGGTCACTGTGAAGCTTCACAGCACCTGCTGGAACTGATGGTACTACAGGGTAAAACAGTGTCCCATAGTTTCAGTTTCAGTGTGCTTTCAAAATTCTGAACTCAATTTCAGGGAGGTAATGGAAAAAGAGATAACATTGGTGCTGGGAGAATATAGTTCATTTGAGATCTAGCAATCTGAACAGCATATGTCAAATCACATTTAGAATAACTGTTTGCAGAAGGCAGACAGGCTGTTTTTGTCAACCAAATAAACATAGTTTGTGTCAAGTACTTTTTTCACTTCAACTAGAGTCCAGTTCTTTGAACTTTGCACAAGGCCTGAAAGTAATACGACAAACAACAAAAGAATGATATAAAAAATTAATTGATGCCTCTCTGTGTCCTTTGGGCTCTGCAGAAACCATACAGGGCCGATCTTTGGAAAGAAGAGCCTGGCCAGATGGTTCCATTGCTGTTTCATCTCATGCCTTAATTCCATGGAAATGTCGGAATGTAGATCATTCCCAACTTTGAAGCATGTTAGACAAGCAAGTTAAACAAGTTTTGTTTCAGTTCACAAACTCATGTTTTAACTATAGGCTAGTAGGGAAAGTGGGTCACAAACATTAATTTCACAAAAAGGTGATGATCTGTTCATTAGGATCACATAAATCCTGTTATTTGATTTTCTGCTGCCGTGCATTTAAATGAACCTTCTTGTGGCAAATTGAATGGTGGGTTGGAAGAGTTAATTGCATTTGTGCTGTTACCATCCACCCACTGCACAGCTTTTATCCCAATGGTTATCTAATAGTAAAACATGCTCTGTGGTTAAACCTTGCAAAACATCCAACAATTCCCTCATATCCATTTTCATAAAAGCCTACGCAACCTAGATCCTGTTTCCTCCCACACCAGCCTCCCTTCTGCTGGCCTCCCCATTAACACCTCAGCACATTATCCAACACAATCATTCGGGCAGTCAAAGTCAAGCATCAGATCAGTGCACATTCAGCTCGCCGAAGTTCACATGTTGATTTCCTGACCCTCCCACTCACCTTGCATCCATGTGTGACCTTTGGTGTCACTCCCTGAGCAGGTCCATTATTACCCTGTTCAGCCAATCAGAACATGACCTTTAAACCTCGCCCCGATTACCTTTTTATTGAACCCACCAATGAAGTCATGTATGGTATTGACTTGCTTCATGTATGGGATGAGTTGACCTTCTGCGTTACTTGATAGCAAACATGGATATATTCTGCCTCAGTGCTGAAAGTGTCCCTTTCCAAAAATACCCAATTCTAGGTCATTTTTATGTCACATTCACTTTGCTTCCATCAGATTTTTTTTAAAGATTTGTTTAAATTCCTTTTCCACCAATGTCAGTTTAACAGTGTTGTCTTCTGACTGTAAATCTGTCTATTTGAACAATTCTGCGAAGCATTAATACAGAAAAAAACGTATATTCTCAGTATGCTGAATCTTACAGTATAATGCATGCTTAGTTCAAATAGTATATAGGAGACCTATAGAGGAGATGAAGGAGTAGGAGTACTTCTCTGGACCGTCTGTCTGTTTGTGTCAGGACCACAGCTTACCATCATGGAGGTCATGGGTGAAATATGGTGGCTATTTATTGGTGGTAAGGTGGCGTGTGTGTTGCATTATAGCAGGCAAAGCAGTAGTGACAACGTCTGATTGCAGGTACGTTTCCTAGGGTTGCAAGTGAGGTGAGTCAACATTATTGAAACTATCCGTCTGCAGGCTCTCTGATTGTTGTTATTTTCCAGAATGTGAGGTAGCTAGACAAATAAAGGGTTATCTTAGACTCTGAGTGTGTATGTGCGTGTGTGTCAGAGTGAAGAGAAAGAAAGCACCCCCATCTCCACATTAGATGGTTTTGTGACATGCAGTCTTCCTGCCATCAGACAAACCTGGGCTATTTTCTCCCTGTCTCCACTGGCTCACTTAGACAATGGGGCGCGAGGCTGGCTGGGCGGGTGTCATTGGGAGACTAATGAGATGGCACCAGGCCCGTGAACGCCTCATTGGCCCGATGCACATTACTGTGTGTAAGTGTTTCCTCATCCTTCTCTGGCCAGTCATGCAGCACACCATCTACCTGTAGTCAGAGTCTAGCTTTAGTCTGGAATAAAGCACCACAATATACACAATGATAGGAGCCTCCATGCCATTACAGCAACCATTTAAAGCCTACTTGTATCAACCCGACCTGTGCACTCAACTGAAGAGGTGGGCTTTACAACAGATAGATTGTATGTCATTTTCTATCAACGTGAATAGTTGAAATTGCTATGTCTTTTGATGTGTTTTTGCTAATCACGAGTCAAATGTGTTAAAGCTACATTCCACATTAATAAAGAAATCCCTTTACCTCCTTTCATCTTCACCCAAAGGTGCAATGATACCTCAGTGACACCTCATCCTACTGTTGGGACTCCAGCTGAGTCCAAGGCTGGTTATCTCCTTGGCTCTCTGGCTCCCTGGCCCTGCACACCGGGAGAAGCAGGCCAGTGCACAAAAAAATGTGTCTGGAAATGGGAGCAAGCAAGCCATGCATCAGGCTGAGACATCCAGACTGCCTTCTGGGAGGTAATTAATTAACAACAACAACAAAAAGGTCCAGACGCAGACCTCCAGAGGCAGCGTTGCCTCTTCAGATCTCTGTCCAGGAGAAGGGGGCCCGCACTGGGCCTACGGAGCCAGGAACACGCCTGACAACCAGTCCTTCAGACTACCACACTGCATGAATGAAACATCTGAGCTAGAGATATGTAGGAGAGCGCACAGCTAAATCAGGTCTTAGTAACCTCTAGAATCCTCCATGGTAACTACCCTTGGCTTAGTCTCAGCTGTGACTGGATCAGGACATCTTAAAGATAAAAATTATGTTCATTCTAATGATAAAGATGGACATCCCAGCAAATTTCAGTTGAATCTTGAATGTTGGATTAATTTATTTTCCAGTGCCAATCAAATTATTTATATGAAATATTGATTGGATCATCAATAGCATATGGTCAAAGATTAGATTAAGATCTCAGCGAGAGCTTTAACAACACTATCTATTAGAGGTGTGAACAATCCTCACTTAGAAATGAAAACATGGCAGTCAGTCTTGCAGATTACATAAGCAGAAACATATGTGTGATATAATTATGGTGATACTGATATTATTTTGTATTTTTAGTTACGCATCTACAGTAAAAATGTCTGCCTGGCAGGGTTGCATCTTCCACTTTCACAGTACTTCGAGAAGTGTCAGTGGTGATGCCAATGAGAGACCGAGAATAGATCATTATTACCATTATAGAGGAAGGAAGGAATGGAGAGGGGAATAGAGAGTGGAAGGAGTGGAAGGAAGGGATAGATGGGCGAAGAGAGAGAGGGGACCGATCTGACACCAAAAACATGACACAGAATGGTTGGCATTGATGTGAAGGCAGGGTGATGTTTGATAAAAGGTTGCCATGTAACACACACATGCACACACACATTCTGTGCATACAGAACACCTCTGTCCTGTACAGTAGTTTTCCGTCATTTTGTTACTGTCTTCATTAGACAGTCTATAAAGCAACTTTCATCAATTGTAATAATGTTTGGCATTCTGTGCTTATAAATCAACTGGGCCCAACATGAATTTGAAGCAGCCCCATGCACAGTGGCACAATAGAAAACATGATGCATAGCAACCAGTGAAGCTCATCCTTTGGCATCCAAATCTCACTGTGGTGCCAGACACAGAAACTTGGCATGGAAAGTTTCTTTACAACGTTGGAACAAATGTTGTCCTCTCTCCTGACCACCTAACACCAAAAGTGAATGAATAAACAGGAACAGGAAATAAGCCTTGAGATTCTGACCCCTACACACGACCCTGTAATGTATGCATGCTATAGAAAGAGAAACTCGACCTTGCTCGAGACTGCTCCGCTGTTTTATTAGCTCCCTCAAACTCAATTTCCATTTAATTTGTGAGCTGGCAGCCTATGTCTGTGCCTGGCAGCCAAAGGTGTAAATCTGGCCTTATCTGGCCTCGGCATGCACAGTTCATATCCACATACACCGTCAGCATGCCAACAATAGATCTATAATTCATGGTCGAGCAGAAGCATGTTATTGGCTGTCAATGTATTCGAAAATACAACACAGGCATAGGTGAATATCAATGTGGTGTCATCCAGAAGCTTCCTGAGGGGGGAGGGGGGCGGAGGGGGGAGGGGGGCGGAGGGGGTCCTCTGAGGAGAGACATGACATGAACCCCTACTGCTCTGTGTTAGTGCGTGGAGGGGACGAAAATGTGAAGGAGTGACTGGATGTTGAGTTCCTTTTCTTTACACCCTGTTGAGTTGCTTCACTTGTCACGGAGAGGTGAGGGTCTACATCAGGTTCCAGAGGTTCGTCCCAACAGTTGAGTGAGAGTGTTTATGTGCAGGATGGGACAGGGTCCTAATTAGTCTGACTGAGGCAGACGTGTGTGGGTAGAGGCTGCTGCATAGACAAAGCAAGTGAATCTGTCTCAGAGGGATGCTTCATAATGTAAAAACACATCATTAGGTGATCAACACACAATGATGGATTTAAAGTGGTAGATTTCTTTTTGGAAGAAAGTTGGACTGTTGGAATGTGTCTGAACTTTGGTAGCACTTACCTGTAGTTGATGTGTTCAACCAAAGCCTGGTTCTTTTGTAGCTTTGCCTAATCATGTCCTCTCCAGGCTATTGCACTGTGTCTTTCGACATGTCTCCTTGGAAGTTTGGAAGCAGCCTCATCAATAAGATAAAGTGATGTCTTTCAGAACGACTGGAAGTTTGAAACTTTTCCCAAAGTCACCCTCGACATTTATGACCATTCTTCTTTACAATGTATTTCTCAGACAGGATTAAATAAAGCAAGTTTAAGTTTCAATGAATGTCCTGCTTGCAGGAGAACACTGAGCAAGTTGGCTTCAGAGTGGTCCAGCCTTCTCACAGCTTTAACGAGGGGACGTAGTGTTACCAAACAACAGCAATCCCTCTGTGTGACATCACCCCATCAGGACGTGAGGTCATCCGTTGGGCAGCATCTCACGCTTCCACAAAGAGAAGGGGGTTATGGGAGGGCAGTGTCGTGCCTAGCAAGGGGTGTGGGGGGGATTTCTGCCAGCCATCTCCTGCTCCTTGTCGGGCCGTGTGAAAGTGAGAGGGGAAATGTAGGCCAGCAGACAGAGACTGAGGGCTAGTCCCTCCTGTGTTCCCTTTAATTAGGATTGCTGTAATAGGGGAGGAGAGGAGAACGTAGAGGAAGTGAAGGGGAGAGGAGAGGAGAGGGATGCAGCGCTGCTGTACGGCACCAGAGTTAGCCTGGTGCTCTGAGAAAGCCCCTCAGCCCGTGGAGGGCTGCCTGGGGAACACACACGGAGAAGGCAGAGACATCAGCTGCGTGATTAGACTTCTCTTGCGGCACAGTACAGGAGGACACCTCAGCTAAACACCTCTCCCTTTCTTCCTCCCTCAGTGACCAGGGTCATACATGTTTTTGCCTTGATATCTCTGTTATTGAATGAGAGGATCATCTATCGCCCCGAGGGGACTGCTGCTGGTGTCTGAAGGGAGAAGGGAAGGGAGGAGAGAGGGGGGAGGGGAACATATCGTTTTGTTTTTGTTTTTCGGAAGCAGCTGGAGGCGACGAAGAGGAACACAATAACAATGTCCATGCGCCGTGTGAATGCATAAGCACTCACTAATCACAAAATCCAAATGGCACATAGGCTCTGCGCTGTAAACACACACCTGCTGGGACACAGAGCAGATGAAGCATCACATGACCACTTACACAGAGCTGGCCATACCTGGATCAGCAGCTCGTGAGTGCTCAGGAACCACTCAGGAATGATCTGAAAGACTGCTGCCTGACAGTCAGAAGGGGTCCTCTCAGTGAACGAATGCTGCGACAGGTTCATCCAGCACACCGTCCACCCTCCCTGCATAACTCTCCCAGCCATCATTACCGGGTGACCCTTGTAGGTTTGAGTTTAGTACACACTGCACTCCCCTACCTCCACCTATCCCAAACAGTGTCCCCCTCACCTCCACTCCTCCTCTCGGCCCCTCTGACAGCCGCCACCAGCAGCCCCACCCTCATGCCTCCATCTCCAGGGTCCGTCGTTAACCTCCGTCCCATCCAGATGCTGCATGCATTAATGTACCTGTTGAAAAATTCAGCGCCCATCGCTGGCTCCCAGCCACTCCGACCCTCTGCAGATGTGGCCTGTCGATCCAGATCAAGGGGAACATGGCCAGCTAATCAGACCAGCGCTGGGCTGCGCTAGCCTTGCTCCAGGGCTTTTAAAGGGGCCCTTTATCTTTATTTATACTTCCCACCGATTCTACGTGAATGTACTCTGCTAGGGTTGGAGTCAGGTGGCTGAGCGGTTAGGGAATCGGGCTAGTAATCTGAAGGTTGCCAGTTCGATTCCTGGCCAAATGACGTTGTGTCCTTGGGCAAGGCACTTCCCTCCTACTTGCCTCGGGGGGAATGTCCCTGTACTTACTGTAAGGCGCTCTGGATAAGAGCGTCTGCTAAATGACTAAATGTAAATGTAGGGTTGGTGCTTCTCTCACACATCCCGATCCCCAGACTAGAGATTTGCTCCAGCAGGAACGCTATCTGACTACGTAACAACCCCATAAAGGCATGTTTATGGGTGTTATGTTTGTGGAGATCATTGGGAATGTGTTAGCTGTTAACCAGATTGTGTCATAAACACAATAGTGTGGGAGAGGAGGGGGGCGGGGGTGAAGGGGGGGCTCCCAAGGGGAACGTAATGAATGCTGTAAAGGAGCACCACAGGGTCAAGTAAAACAATTGTCTAGCATTTTATACACTGTCAAATGTAGCACTGGATGGCATTACTTATTAAATCATTAGAAAAGGCATATAGTGCTCTGACACATTAAATGTTAAAACATCCTGCTGAAGGACACAAAGGACTGATTCATTCTGCATGTCTCTTTCCTCTGGCCGAGGGGGTGAACGGAGGCAGTGATGATGGATATGGGATCCAGACAAATAAAACGAGACCTTTAAAGGTGAATTTAGTCTATTGTGCTCCCTCCAGAGCCGAGCTGAGAGAGAAAAGAGAGACACGTCTGGAGATATACTGTACCACAGTCTTACCTGACCCCAGCCAGATGAGAGCGAGCCAGAGGCCTGGAGTCAAAGCCAGGCCTCGAGAAAGATAGAAGGCCCCCTCGCAGACACCCACTCTGGCTGTATTTGGGAAGGCATCTCTAGGAGAGGTGGGCGACACTGAGGGAAGAGGGAGTGAAACAATGACCATATGTCGAGCTTGCCGCAGCCGCAGGGGGATCGATTGGTGAATATTTCATTAGAACTCGATCTAAATTCTCCCCCGATAAAAACATACATGTGTCCCTGAAGGTGGCCATATGTGCATGTTTATTCATATAGCGGTCTGGAAGAGTGATGGATACAGGTAATTACTTTCCTCTGATCCCGCTTAGCCTTCATGCCAGCAAGGCTCTTGATTGCGGAGAACACAGAGAGCAAATCAAGTTAATCTGGAGTAAATTGATAAAAACTAGCAACAATGTGTGTTGCATATGAAATACGGTGGTGCAAGCCTGTTTGCGGCAGGTGTTGAGAGTTTGATGACTTGGATGTCGGAGCGAGAAAGCTTTATTGCGGTTTTGTCATGGTGTGTCTCCCTCCTGGGACGAGGGGTAATTACTCCCTAATCTTCATCTCGGCAGCCACAGAAGATAGAGGAAGAGGAGAAGGAGGAGGAAGAGGAAGAGGAGGAAGAGAAGGGGCCAATGAGCATCAATGAGCATCAGTTCTTTATCTTAGTTCTCCTCTCAGCCTCAACTGTCTCTCCTTTCTCTCTGGTAGCATTTCCCATCTTCAGCCTTCATTTGTGTCTCTCTACCTTACAGTATATCTCCTCATCTCTCTCTCTGTCATTATCTGTTTGTCTCCTCCCTGTGTTGTGTCTCTACACACCAGTGTTCGGCCTTCTCCCTCCTCTCTTTCTAAGATCCATCTGTTTTACTTCTCCTCCTTCTTTGGAAAGACAACATTTCTGAAAATTGGTCTAAACAAAACAAAAACTACCGTACAAACCTAAAACATTGAACGGTTTCCACAGATGATGTATTCAAAGTTACGTGTCATACTAAAGCACTTCATAAATCATTAGAACTCGACATTTCTCCTTGTATTTCTCCGTCCTAACGACATCATGATGGGAGCACTGTGCTGCCTGGGCTGTATCAGCCTACTACACACATATTGTAGAGCCACTGTTATCATTCAAACACAGACACTATTCATCATGCTCTGAAGAGTGGCCTGTCATAAAGGAGTCTAAAAGATATCTGCTCTTCATTTTATTTCACAATCTCTAGTATCCTTCACTGGCTACATGCATGTGTGGTTGGACCAATGTCTTTAAAAGTCAATTACAGCTTGATGACAGGTTCCAAATGAGAAGTCTGACTGTATGGTCAGTACTGTACACGAGGAATACTGATTTCCATTTAGCTAGTTATAGAGAGGGCCACTTCTGAAAACACGTATGAGACCACGGTGACCTCGCAGCATGCTCTCCCCCCCCCTGCATAAAATAGAGGGATTAGTACGTTTGACTTTCACTTTCTCTGAGGATGAATAATACATAACGCAAATGCACAATGGCCTTAAAATAACATGTTTAATAAGGCAGCATAATTTCCTTCCATTATCTATTTTATGAGTGATAATTATTAAATACAATTTGAAACTAAATGAAAATGATTTCCCGCTCAGGCCCCATTTTCTTTTTTTGTTGCTTTTCTCTCCCTATTTCTGTCCTTACCTTGTTCCCTTTGCACAACTTTCCCCTGCATAAAGCTTTGTGGTAGAGTCTGACTTCAGCCCCTGAATTCAAGACGTGAACCCCCTGAAACCAAATGTTAGTGCCTTAAACATACCAAGGAGGGGCAACTACTCTCGATTACGCAGTTAAAGTAAAGTAAAAGTGAAATGATAACATGGATATGTCATGAATGCTGTCGTAACCATTTGAAGGAGAAAAAATGTGAAGAATCATAATGTTGAGTGTGCAACTGATGTTGCTGAATATATCCATATCCATGGAGGTGCCAACCAAGCAGTTTCCCACTGGGTAAAGCAGCGCTCTTCACTGACTAATGATAACACCCAGCCTTGGAAATCTGGTTTTTAAACGGACGATTTAAACTGCTGTCTGGCTCCCCTTTGAAAGGTTTGCTCACATGTGCTTTTCCTGCATAAAAAGTAACATTTGATGCATTCCTACAGTTTGAGGCAGCAGTCATTGCCCAGGTTTAGCACACATGTACACAGAGAACTGCTGGGCTGGTCAAAAATATCCCTGTGTTGAGTGAAAAAAAAAATCATCTGTTTTGCACATCACAAGGGCTTAAGCTGTGCATGTGTAAGGCGGTTTGAAAAGATAGCTTGTTTGTGTGTGTGTTTGCATGTGTGTGCGGATTTGTCTTGTATGTGTGTTTGTGAGTGTCTGCAGCTTTAAGTGTGTGTGCATATGCACGTGTATGTACATGCACGTGTGTGTGCGCATATGTGTGTGCGCGTGAGTGTGTGTGTGCTGACAGGTATGAGGAAGGCATTTTTAATCACTGCTAACCCTGACGACACCCTGCTGACAGCGCCAGAGAGGCCCTATGCCTGCTCCCTCTCTCTGATCAGCCTCATCAGCTGTCTGCTCAGCCCTCTCTTCATCTCTTTATTATTTATTTACCTCAGCTTTGTACACACACGTTCCCTGGGGAACGACTCTTTTGAGCAGTCAGGCGGGGCTAGGGTTAGGCCCAGCTAAAGTACCTCAGCACAGGAACTTTTCCTCTTGTTTTGTGTACGTTTTTCACACACAGCTGCATGCCGGCTCCGTTTAACTTTGACAACACTTTTTTCACTTTGAGTTTTTAAAAGGGGAGGGTGCAGACTGATCTAGGGCAGCGTTTAAAGTTTAGCTTGATTGATTCATCCTCTATATCGTATTGCAGCTCAAACAACAAAAAGGCACTTGAAGATAGCCTTATTAATGAGAGGCCAATTAGACACCTAGAATAAAAGCTCCTTTGATTGTGCTGGTGAAGTATGGATTCTTAATACAGCAATTAAATCAACAGAGAGAATGGATTTGATGTCTATGTATTGATTTGGCTTCCAATGAGTAGAATAAAGGAAGTAGGATAAGTAAGCATAGGATTCAGTTTGTGAACACCCTGGTGAAAACAGCTTCTGCATTAAAAACATTGCTCACACGGGTCTCAGTAAGGCCTTCCCACAAACTCAGCAAAATGTTCACATCTCCCAACCACCAAGGTCAGGCTCTGGTGCTTGGGTACAGTTACTGGTCCTCAGAGGCAGCTGGTGGCCATGGCATGTGACACCAACCTGGAGTGAGAAACCAGAGCTGTCCTCCTCCAGACACCCACCCCACACACACACACACACACACCCCCAACAGGGATGCAAGGGGCGATGATGAGAGAAGTTCAGGGGAAAGGGGTATGAGACCACTATTTCCCCTTCTCCTAGAACTAGAGAAGAACTGGTAGCCCACCCAGAGACGTGAGATCTGAGATGGGGAAACAGGAGCCACGGAT
Source organism: Osmerus eperlanus (assembly GCF_963692335.1). Lineage (NCBI taxonomy): Eukaryota > Metazoa > Chordata > Actinopteri > Osmeriformes > Osmeridae > Osmerus > Osmerus eperlanus. Next base: position 13,413,090 of record NC_085021.1, read on the forward strand.
CCCCAGACACACAAGTCCACCTCTTCTGAAATAGTGATGAGGAGACCAAGAGGACAGCAAACACCAGCCCCCTTACAGAAGGTCCCCACTGGGAGGGAATGGAACAGGAAACGACGGTCAAGGACAGGAGCACCATCCATCTGCCTTACTGTAACTGGAGACTCCATGACTAGTTCATTAATAGCCCTTTTAAAAGTCAAACACATTCAATAGCTCGCCCATCCAATAGACTAGATTCAACTGTCTGTCAATGGCTTATGATATTACATGGGCACAGACAGTCAATCGTATATCATGACACATTGAACCATGGAGGATCAGTGGCTGAGATGATCCACCCCATCTCTCCCCAGGTGGGGGTATCGACCACACTGAGGTCCCCCACCACAACCCATGGAGAGCCAATCACCAAGAAGACTCACTTGTTGCCTCAGATGAAGACAGAGAGACCTCCACACGCTCCCCCAGTGATTTAGAGCCCCACCAGTTAATGGGATACAGGAGATGAGGCTGCCATGCTCCACATCACACATGAAGAAGTCAATGTAATGAGAGTGGGGGTGTGGACCAGGGGTTGGGCACCCTTAGCAAGCCAGTAAGGTGGGGAGACCCCCAGACAAAGGCCCAGGGTTGTGATCAATGGTCTAGGTGGGTTTAATCCCTGCTCTCATAACACCCTGCCTACAATCTGGCTAATCCACATCCATACTGGTGCTGCAAAGGATTCCTGCTATTATTGCAATGGATTTTTATATGGGTGTTCAGATCAATCAAAGGCTGTACTGTATTAAAAAGGCATCCTTCAGGAGTGTGTTGTGGTGGCATTTCCTGAATGATCAATGTAGTACTTGAAAACGTTTTGCCTGTGTGGGTGAAACACACAATGTAGACCATTAATGTTTGATGTTAGTCATGCATCAGATTGCTGGACAGATTATCAATATTTTGCTTAAGTTGTGGATCTAACAGACCTACCATCTAACATACAATTGTAAATGTATCTATAAGATGATCTGTAAAACACTGTGGTAGAAAATGTAATGTCATAAAACTGGCTGTGTCCCTTTTTCTGAGGAACACTAAACTGGAAACTTATCCCTCTTAATGCTGTTTACAAAAGCCTAGCAAGTGTTACATTTGTATCACTAATCGGGAAAATGGTGGAACTGAAGCATTGTTAGCTCTGGTGTAATCCATCATAGAAATCCATCATTGTTATTCTCCCTCAATTCTCCCCCCTTTTCAGGCTTTGGACATGTCGGAGATGAAGATTGGCACTTCTGTAAGCTCAAACAGGAACTGAAAAACACAGCACACAAAAAAAGAAAGAAAAAATAAAATCTGTGTTTTCATTTTTCAAGCTTGCTCCTTCCATCAAACACTGGCATGTCTCTGATGCATGAATAATATAGTAATAAGAAACATGGCCCGGCCGTTTCATATTCATAACAATCAGAGCTGGATATGTAAGCACCTCTGGATTGAATATAAAATTATACTTTTTTCCAAGGTTCTTTCTCCAGGAAGAGGAAAATTCATTCTATGTATGTTTCTTGGTGTCTCTGCCAAAGATGATATTGAGAAATTACAGTGCAGGGGATGTGCGAGGAAGGACTGCAACACTGGCCCAAACGCTATCCTAGAGCTGTATTATTATAATAGTTTTCTTGGAGGAACCTCAAATTGAATTCGGATTCAATAGAATGTGATATGAAAGTGAGGTTATTCAATCCCCTGATATATGATACACAGCCAACAGTCATGCTAGGCGGAGCATTGCAGCAGAAGCACATGCAGCTCTGCCCAGAGCAGCGCTCTAGCAGGAGACACGGGGAAAGAGAAAGAGAGACCAGCTTCACTGAGGCAAAGACACCCCCTCTGGCCCTCATCCCCACCTGGACCCCATCCCCTGCCTCAGACCACTGGATAATTACCTGCCCTCACCCGGTAAGAAGCAGGGCAGGAATGTGGATTCCAAACACATTACAGGCTCCAGATATCCGTAATCACACTGATGCTGCAGGAGACCCTAGATGAGGGCTGTGCTAATTCATGGAGGGTTTTGTCAGGTGAGATTTTCCAAATATAGCTCTGTTTGACGGCTAGTGAATCATACAGTGTTGAATAAGAGGACGGAGGAGAGGAGAGCAGAGCAGAGCTGAGGGTGATGAATCTGTGCTCCATATCCTGGGAGGTCATCCACATGACACTCAGAGCGATAAGGGGCCTTGTCCCCAATCCATCAGGGGACGGGGGGGTATTTCATCATCACATCTGCCCCCTCCCCTTGGGGGAAAGCACTCATCAGAAACATAGCCATTTAGGTGTATGGTCATGGACAAGGTCAAAGTCTTACTGTATGTGTGTGTGTGTATATGTGTGTGTATGTGTGTGCACGTGTGCCTGCACATGTGTGTGTGTGTTCTACCAGATTCACCACAGACTGCAGGAACAGAGGATTTTAAAGGGACCCAGTCCCTGAGGAGTGATCCATCAGAGCCCTGGGTGACCCTGGAGGCCTGGTGTCACCCCACCCAGCCCAGACACATCCAGGACAGAGACAAGGTTCTGGAGCTGGAGCAGGTTAGCATGGGGAGGCTGAAGACTGGCTCAGCCCATTAGACAGGGCCTTGTCAGGCTGGGTCTCTGGAGAGACTGGTACCAACGCTGGGTTCTGTCCTCTAGTCCAGTGTGCTCATATGTCTTTCTGCCTGTTCCCTTGCTTCACTGGCTTGTTGACTATGTTTCAAACAGAAAACCAACTCTACAGATGCAGCCAAGTCTCATTGACTTTGCCATTGGAGGATTAGTACCGTAGCAAATGGATTTGTAGGTGTATGTCAGTAACTGGTACAGATCAGCTTAAAACATGTGGGCTTTCATTTGAAGAAGCAAAGAAGTGATGTTTGTTGTCAACCTGGAGTCAGAATAGGAAACACAGAGAGGAGACTATCCTGGTGCGCAGGGTTTACACAGTAGCTCCATCAAAGGGACCCTGTTGCATTAGCACCCTCCCTTTCGCTTCACACACACACACACACTTTCCTCACAAACACACACACTGACACACACAGTACTTATGCTCCATCACCAGGAATCGCAGTGCTTTTGTTTGTACTTCATTTCATATGCAATTCATGGAGCCGGAAGAGAGCTTCAAGTGTCTTTCTGTCTTTCTTCAGTGTCCAAGCTGAAATAGATTGGTCTATTCTTTTGTTCCTCAGGCCGTCTTTGTCTCTCTCTATTTTTTCTTTCTCACAGGGTTCAGGTATTTTTAACTGGGGCAGAGTGCATTTGAAAGTGCATGTGGAAATATGATGGAAGAACGTTGTTCTGTCTCTCACTCACTCACTCACTGACTCTCTCTCTTTTTCCCAACTCTCTCTCTCTCTCTCTCTCTCTCTCTCTCTCTCTCTCTCTCTCTCTCTCTCTCTCTCTCTCTCTCTCTCTCTCTGTGTCTCTTTCTCTCCTCACAGCATCACAACCTCTTACTCTCTCTCGTTTCCACCAGGTCTGCAGTTGACTGTAGCCTGCCCCCTTTTCCTTCTGTTTCTCTCTCCTGTGTTCTGTTTCCCCTTGAACACAGCTGAGCCCCAGCCTCTCTCTCTCTCTCTCTCTCTCTCTCTCTCTCTCTGTGTCTCTTTCTCTCCTCACAGCATAGTATTCATCCCTGAGGGGCGATCGATAGGCAGCAACAGCCTTTCAATGAGATCTCCCTGTGCTACAAGAGAAAAGAGACACTGCTCAATCAGACCCCTGACGCTCTCTCTCTCTCTCTGTTCGTCTCTCCATCTCTCGTCTCTCCTTGTATACCGTCTCTCTTCTCCTCGGGGTTGTGCGGGACGTACGTAGGATGGAGGGCGAGGAGGCAGCAGCGGTCAGGGATCACTGCTGGAGTCCTGTTTGAAGATCAATGGGGAGAGGAGCTGCGGGCCCATCACGCCACAGGCATTGTAAATGACTCCTGGGTGATGCAGGGCAGGTGCACCAGATCTCAGCAGGGTTGGAGCAGCAGAGGCCCAGTTGGCCAGCAGGGAGCAGGCAGGAACACTCAGCCACACTCTGCCTGTAGGAACACCCACAAGAGCACTGTCCAGAGAAGCTGGAGGCTGTCAATACTGTATATGACACAACAATACCTTGACCTTGCACATGCCCGGCACGGTTCGGTGTTTGTAGACTGCTATTGTAGCACTCACTGCACTGAGTTGTGTCTCTCTCTCTTCTCTCTTTCTCTCTTTCTCTCTTTCTCTCTTTCTCTCTTTCTCTCTTTCTCTCTTTCTCTCTTTCTCTCTTTCTAATATTTTTAATATTGTGTGGGAGTTGTAAGTGAAGTGGTTTTTGTCTTGATAAGACAGGTTTGGTGTGGTGACGCAGCTTGGTTGGCTGGTAGTTCTAACTGCCCAATAAAGGTATCTTTAAAAGTCAAAGTCTTTCTCTCTCTCTTTCTCTTTCTTTCTCTAAAATGTCATTCATTCATCTTTCACACTCAACAGGCACAGGGGACGGCATGCTAACAGTGTGTATGTTTGATGTGTATGTTTTGTGTGTGTGTGTGTTTTCAGCAGCAGTCCAGCCTGCCAACCAAACAGCAGACACGTTTGGTGATGAGATTTGCAGGTGAGAGGCATTGCTGTGACTGTGTCAGCAATATTTATTTCCCAAAATCCAGAGCTGCCATTGTCAAGCGCCACTGGGGGACTTGGGCTAGAACAAGCAGGAGCCGTCAGGAACTCGCTAGGACTGCCTTGGTGTTGTTTAGGCAGCCATCTGTGATTTCCCACTGTGAAACAGATGCACACTATCCACAGCAGCCACAATCCTGATTTGCAAATAAGAACTGTGGAATCCTACTGAAGAATCAGTGAATCAGCCCAGTAAAACGTAATGCATGTTTGTGTGTGTACATTTATACAGTATGTGTCTCTGCATGTTTGCATACAGGTGAGTTTCTAACTTGAGAAGGTTCCCTCAATAGAGCCAAAAGCAGGGGTTGAGAGAGGATATTGAGCTGGTTATAGCACACCAAGGGTCCCCCACTGGTTAGATGAATGTTTAATTGTGCAATTAATGTTGAGGAAATGTAGTCCTGAAAGCACTGACAGCCCTGGTGAGGTCTTGCGGGATCACAAAGCCATTTAGCCAACCAGGGAATACAGAAGAAATGAAAAGGAAATGGAGAAAAGAAAGAATAAATTACTGTATTTTTCAAGAGCAATTCAGCTTCCGTGGAGCAAAATGTTTTTTGGGATTTTCAAAGCAAAGGTAGTAATTATACGAAGAATTATGACTGCACAAATTAAATTTTTCGGTATTAAAACTTTTTTTCAGAAAGGAAATTAACTTTTACAGCTAAGACGGTTTCTTGCTTAGCAACTACAGTTAACAACAAAGTCCATTACTTGACTGTTAACATCTGAGAAAAGGCAGCGGCCACCCGCCAGAAACTGTACGGTAACTAACACAGTCGTTCTGTTCACAGCCTTGTCCTTGACTGCCCGGCTGCCGGCTCTTTGTCCCTGTGACAGTCCCCACATCAGATCAGCAGCACCGGGGATGGCTCCCTCTCCTCGGGGCCCAGGCTCCCAGTATTGAGTGTGTAATCTCCAGAGCGTGCCTGGCTGGAGATGCAGCAGATAGGAGACTTTGCCCGTCTAAATGAGCCTGAGTGTTTAACATTTGAGGGGTGCTCCCCCAAGCCTGATCAGCAGGACTGATGACATTGACACTGTGCTGTGCCTCCTTCCTCTACTCGCTCACACACAGAGATAGCATCTTCAACCGTGCTCTTTTAAAACAAGGTTGATGCGACGGTCATTACACGTCGGTTCATGACGTTAATTATCCGATAAGACATGCTGAGGTAAGATGGATGCTGAGAAGAGAAGGTGTGCAGAATCACCTCCATGGAGCATTGTCCTCCAACCCACTCACGGTGCTGTCATCTTACTTCCAATATAACTATGGAATAACTGTATAAAATATAGATCTGTAAGCCTTCGGAAAGCCAAACATAAGTCAGCCTTAAATAATGCATGAATTGTCTTGTGTGTCTGAATGTGTGTGGGGGGCTTCATCCCCCTATCCCCCCATGCTGTAGCACAGCAGTGTACTGTACTGTAGGGTCCTGTACTGTACTGTAGGGTCCTGTAGGGTCCTGTACTGTACTGTAGGGTCCTGTAGGGTCCTGTACTGTACTGTACTGTACTGTAGGGTCCTGTACTGTACTGTACTGTACTGTAGGGTCCTGTACTGTAGGGTCCTGTACTGTACTGTACTGTAATACTGTTGTACCGTACTGTACTGTAGTGTAGTACTGTAGTGTACTGTAGTACTGTAGTACTGTAGTGTAGTGTACTGTAGTGTACATTTACATTACATTTAGTCATTTAGCAGACGCTCTTATCCAGAGCGACTTACAGTAAGTACAGGGACATTCCCCCCGAGGCATGTAGGGTGAAGTGCCTTGCCCAAGGACACAACGTCATTTGACACGGCCGGGAATCGAACTGGAAACCTTCAGATTACTAGCCCGATTCCCTAACCGCTCAGCCACCTGACTCCCACCTGAGTGTAGTGTAGTGTACTGTAGTAGTGTAGTGTAGTGTAGTGTAGTGTAGTGTACTGTAGTACTGTAGGGTAGTGTAGTGTACTGTAGTACTGTAGTGTAGTGTAGTGTAGTGTAGTGTACTGTACTGTACTGTACTGTAGTGCTGTAGTGTAGTGTACTGTAGTACTGTAGGGTAGTGTAGTGTACTGTAGTACTGTAGTGTAGTGTACTGTAGTACTGTAGTGTAGTGTAGTGTAGTGTAGTGTAGTGTAGTGTAGTGTACTGTACTGTACTGTAGTGCTGTAGTGTAGTGTACTGTAGTACTGTAGGGTAGTGTAGTGTACTGTAGTACTGTAGTGTAGTGTACTGTAGTACTGTAGTGTAGTGTAGTGTAGTGTAGTGTAGTGTAGTGTACTGTACTGTACTGTAGTGCTGTAGTGTAGTGTACTGTAGTACTGTAGTGTAGTGTAGTGTAGTGTAGGACTGTAGATACAGGTAGAAGGCCATGATGGACATTATATAAATGAAAAAATGCTTTCCCCCCTCCCTCCCTATGACGCCAACCCCCTCCCAGTCTCCCACAAACCATTGCTCACCTCTCTCAAGAACACCCAGCACGTTGACTCACAGGGCAGCAATAAACGCTAACAAAACATAAAGTTAATTCACTTTAAAGTCCATCAAGCGTTTTCCCCAGTCGCCTGGAACACATCAGCACTCTGCCTACGTCGTGCAGGCAGGCCTCCCTTGCATGTCAATAGTCAGCCATCTGCCTCCGCTCTGCTGAGCTTCTGGAGATCCAGGCCGGGGGCTCGACTGGGAGGCTCACCCCAGGGAAAGCATGCCGAGGACGGGTAACGGATGGGTATCATGGCCAGCACACATTCCCCCTCCATGTCTTTATGTCACTCAAGCCTTCATCTTCCTCTCCGCTTATAATGTGTGTGTGTGTGATTGAATAGTTAGTGTTCCAATCTGGAGAAACTGTGGTGGGGGGGGGAGGCAGGGGCTGGGGAGGGCTGGAGGGGGTGGAAGGGAGGAGCTTTGACCTATATTTGAACCAGTGAAGGAGTTGATGAGTCAGAGAGAGAGTGGATGTACTGCAAGAGAGAAGCAACAGAGTCTATATGATTAGGGCTGTATGTTCATTTCCGGAATAATCAAAAAGAAACATATTAGACATTGCAGATTGCACCTGCAATTTTAACAAGCAAACCCACACAAAGAACCTTTTTTCTGCTCACTCCTACACACAGACACACACACACTCAACACACACACACACACACACACACATGCAATCACACACATGTCCACACAAACAAGCACAAAGGGGAAGCCACTCAGTCTGAAAAGGGAGCCCGGTGTAATCAGTGTGGACCGAGGGGGAGATTCAATTAAATTTCTCTGCTGAAAGAACTGCCATAAACACAATACAACACTCTCTGTTCACATTCCATTATACTGTCAGTACCATGAATCACCATGAAAACAGCTTCATAGCAAGCTGCCTTCGCCTGAAATTTTGAATGTAAATGATTTCCCTCTAACCCCAGGCTAAGTTTTAATTATGGAAAAGCTTGCTGGGAATGATTTGTCCATAGTTGAAACACTGTGCTTCTAATCAGTCTCTGGAACCTGATTTGAAATGAGTTTCCAGTCATATCAACTTGCTGACATTCTGAAGCTGATCCTGTTTCCCTGATTGCAATCCTCATACATCCAAGCTGTCTGAGCCAGTCTACATCCCCACCGCAATTATCGCCTCTCCACCTCCACAGCACAGTATTCCCAGACCAAGCCGTCTGCTTTCATGGACGGGACACTGTCTCCAGTTGTGAGAGGAGGTGTTTCTGTCTGAGGACACGCTGTAAAATGGTGAGAAGATGTAAGGAAATGCCTTCAAACACAAAGTGAAAAGTCCCGCGGGACTATCAGTCACAAGACTGGATCACTTAGGAACTAAAATAGAGCTGGGCAGAGAGCATAATTAGGCATTTTAAGTGCTTTACATAATACAGGCAGTCATAATGAAGGTCCTGTGGGAGAGAGAGGCTGTGCTGCTGTTGTCACTCTGCTGCAAGGCTGCTAGAGCTCCCTCCTCCAGCAGGGGCCACAGGCAGGGGAGGGAGGAGGGAGGAGGGCTGGAAGACCATGGGAAGGACATTAGCTAATGGGCAATGAAAATGACAACAAAATAAAAGATCAACACTAAATAGTAATTTTGTAACCTTCAACAAATAATGCAACATGATCAGTTAGCAGTACACCATCCGTTCTCAGTACCTACATTTGTTTTGTTTCCTGAACAAGGATGACAGAAAGTTGGGAATGAAAAATGTTGAACTGCTGAACTGCATTTGGATTACGACAAAGCAGTACATTAACAAACTCTCTCCACGGTTCCCTTATATAACCTCTTCTGTTCTATTTCTTTTTCTATCTCGCAATTTCCCTCAGCTCCTTTGTCTCCCTCACTCCCTCCCCTCTGTCTGTCTGGCGCTCTCTGATGAATGCAGTAAGCTTGATGTTGACAAGGCAGATTGATACAGGTTTTTTAATGAGTGATGTTTTATTAATGGGGCTCTAATCAGATTACCTGCAGGAAGACAGGCTCCATCCATCTCTCTGTCTCTCTGGCCAACCAGGGGGGAAGGAGACTCCCTGTCAGAGTGAGTACGGCCACTCATCCCTGTCCTCACTCACTCCTCCTACATGTACAGCTACTGGACAGCCCTAACTCTTAATGTGCTGGGCCAGCATATTGACAAAATGAACTATCCTCTAGCTGTCCTGGAGAGGTGAGACAGCGGTAGAGAAAAATCTGAGGTCACTGGGGTCACATCCACGAGTTGTGACCTTAGTGGTTTCCTTAACTGGACAGCTCATCCGATGAGGAACTTTAGCTGAGTTACTTTTCCAGCTGGCCTGAGGCTCGGCCCTCCTCACCCCCCTCTGAGCTCCCCATGACCTGGACTACCACTTGGGAAAGTCTCCCCCTCCACAATGGGGACTCCCTCACTGATTTATTAAAACACCCTGGAGCTACTTGTCATGTCCAATCATTCATCCAATCCTGCTAGTTGACCCAATCCCTTCACCCCCTCGTCAGGGGAAATGGCCTGGGCTGCTTCATCAGCACCTGGTCTTTAAGGCCTGACCTCATATATAGGGAAGGGGGGAGGCAGGTTAGGCTGGGACACTGACATCAGTGTTGGATGTTGATTACTTGGTCTTGTACATGGATGAGCTGGGCTGTATGGCTGAAGGCTGTGTCCAGGACATAGGATGGAAACACAACAGACTGCATACTATAACACAATTTACTGGGTAGGCCACACAGCCGGCTGAGAGCCTGGTAGGAGGGCAGGGGGGAGGGAGGGAGACGGCTGGCTCCATGTGAGGTGAACTTTGGAACAATGATTTATGGAGCCGCTTTGATTGAGGTGTCAGGATTTATGACCAGACCTGCTGACAGCAATTACTCCCCAAATGCTCTGATAGATCTGCTTATTAATGCAAGTACACAGGTACGCAGCCACTTTGGGCTCACCGGAAAGGTTAGATTTATCATGCTGACATTTTTCTTGTATTATGCACCCACATTCTTCTGGTGCGGCCCAGGGAGAAGCAGAAGGGGCCGAGACCCTCCCCTGCTGCCCCCAACACAGAGGAGGATGAAAGTCGAACCCTGGTATGTTGTATGAGTTATTTTCAGTTAGAATGCAGTCCCTCCCCTCCCTCCCACATATATACACATATATGTTGTTCGTAATCCATCAATTGAGCCAACAACCTGTAAACTTCAGTGGGCTGAAAAATATTGCTCATGTCAAAGAAGCAAATGTACCAATGTTCTCATTACTGCAGGCATTACTCACAACAACCAAAAGAAGAAAGGGATAGAGAGAGAGAGAGAGAGAGAGAGAGAGAGAGAGAGAGAGAGAGAGAGAGAGGAGAGAGAGAGAGAGAGAGAGAGAGAGACGACAGACAGACAGACAGGATGCAATAATCATATTTCCAATAGAAATGCTGTTTAAAATTGAATCACGCCAACCTGCACCTTAGGACATCTGAGGCTGTCATGTAATCATTTGTCACCATTATTTACGCTCGCTGCAAAACGCAGCCATGGCCACTCCAGCAGTAGATGAATCAGTCCCAGATTACAGAAACAGGAAATGAGGACACTAAAACCACTGGTGATGGAGTGGAAACACAGATAAAAGACAGACTGTGTGTGTGCCCGTGTGTGCAGATGTGTGTGTGCAGATGTGTGTGCCCGTGTGTGCAGATGTGTGTGCAGATGTGTGTGCAGATGTGTGCGGGTATGTGTGTGCGCACTAAATGTGTGTGTGTGTGTGTCCATGAAACTTTTGTACCAGGTATGAGTATGTCCTCAGAGGCAGGAAGTGACATGGCCCCCTGAGAGCCCAGAACCCGAGAGGCTGCTCACTACACAACCAGAGATCCTCTCACTCACCTCTGAGATAGGCAGGTGCTGGTGTTGTTGCTACCTTTCAGTAAGCAGCTGTTCAAACCCGGGACATCAGGTGACCTGCCCTCTGCCTGACCAGCCATCGACCTCAATGAATCAGTGTTGTTGTGGTCTGTGAGCCAGGTGGGCAAGGGAGGGGGCTCGTCTCCCCAGCGTCACCCACCTTGGGGTTGATGTGTTAATGGAGTCAGAGCGGGGATGCGGGGGGTGGGGAGATGGACTCCAAGGTGTTTCCTCATGATAATCTGTTCTCTTAGGAGCTCCAATCTGCCCTGTGTGCTGACTACTAATGCAAGGCTAACAGGACAGTGCTGCATGTTAAACGCTGCTGAGAAGCCAGCCGACTCCTGCTGCCCAAACACACAGCACACCTGCAGTAAACAGGCAGGGGGGAGCACACCAAGGACAGATAAGAGAAAACCTTTGAATGAATATTACGTAGTCTTACTGTAATAAAGGCCAGATGATCTGTCATAATGGAACTGGATTCTCAATGCCGATGAGCTCAGTGTGTTGGCCCATCATGGGTCTGCCTTTAAGTAACCCTGTGAGTGTGATGTCAACATAAACCAACAGAACGAGTGTTTTTCATCTCTCCCAACGGTCTCTCCTGTCCTAGCAAGATCACACTGAGTTCTGAGTCTATGGGGGGAGAGAGACAGTCTATGGAGAACACTCTCAGAGATGGGAAATGCAAGCCATGCATTTGCAGTCAAGTCATGTGTGTGAAAGAGTGAAAAACTGAAATCATGCGGGAGTGAGCAAGGGCCCATCTTCCAGACTCTCCAATCCACAATGTATGCATTTATGCACTAAAAGCAGAAAAGGTTACGGGGCTAAGAGGTGGGAACCTGGTCTGCTCGTCTGAGACAGCCAAGCAAAAGGCGAGGGAAATATGCAGCCCAAAGGCTCAGACCAAGGGGGCTGACAGTTCCTCTCTCCAGCCAGTTAGGGCTGTCTTGTACTGGGCTGGCACTCCAGAACCTGGGGGGAGACGAGGAAGAAGATAGAGGGGGGCAGCTCTTCACTCACCCCAACTCTAGTGTTCGTTTGGCAGGAAACACATCGAGTTAAAGGGGAGTTTGACCCTGAGAGCACACAATCCCTTTTTCCATTATGTATACAAGTAAAGGGTGCCACGGGTGATCACCTAAATAGAGAAAGAGAAAGAGAAAAAGAGAAAGAGAAAAAGAGAAAGAGAAAGAGAAAGAGAAAGAGAAAGAGAAAGAGAAAGAGAGAGAGATTGAATTTGAAAGAAAGGGAGAAGGAGGAGAGAGAGAGGGGGAGAGAGAGGAAGAGAGAGAGGGAGAGAGAGAGAGAGAGAGAGAGAGAGAGAGAGAGAGAGAGAGAGAGAGAGAGAGAGAGAGGAGAAAGGGTTCATTTTCTACACGGGAAAGCACTACAATCACATTTAGATCAGTCCAGTAGATTGCAGGCACAGTTCTCCTACACCTCTGTTTCACTTTCACATATTGCATGGCCAGGATGTGGGTTGGCCAGGATGTGGGTTGTGGCACGCACCCTCGCACACAAACACAAATATTGGCATATTAAAATAAAATGTCATGGCTCAACATTATCTTTATCTTAGTAATTGATCCTTTCTTTGTCTCTTTCAATACTGTAAGTGCCATGTGTGAGAATCTTTATAACTTTTATGCAAACTGAATTGTCAACCCTAGCCTGCTCTCCTCATGCTCAGCCTCCCCGACCAAACTAACTTCTTCTGGTCGCATGCCAGAGGCACACAGACGATATGTGGCCAGATAGGAAAGTTTCACAGTTCTCTCAGTTAATGTTTAATCCTGGAAATGGGAGGCAGAGAGAGCAATATGTTTCTTGTCACCCCTTAGGCTTGTTGGCAAGCAGGATGCTCAGTACAGCTTGAGTAAGGGCCTGCTTGCCCTAGGAAGAGAGGCTAGGAGGGAGTGAGGGAAGTAGTACATGCCCACAGAGGGATCATCCAGCATTAGGATGTGACGTTCCTGGAAGGCTCCTGGACTTGAAGGTCCTACAGCTACAAGGAACAGGCACGAGTCCCAGGACCACGGAGAAGGAATGTCCCAAGCCATCTGGGAACTCAACATAAAGTGTTCCCTAAAAGCCAATGTACTAACCCTGTGTACTGACCTCTCAGAGACATACTTACTGTATACACACAAAGACAGCGGCCCATTTAATGTCAAATAAAAACGTATTGTTATGTATCTGCTTTTAGGGATGTAGTTAATACATGGGATGGCAAGGACACAGAGATCCAGGAAGAGAAGGGTAGACTTCAATGATGACACTTTAGAGCCCTCCCCCCATGGACCCCAGGATGATGACGCAGTGTGGAGCCATCGAACTGCTTCCACTTTTCTAGAAAGCTGGGATCAGAGCAAGATTAAAGACAGAGGGAATAAGAACACAGAGACTCCAAAACCGGTGATGGAGAGAGAGAGAGAGAGAGAGAGAGAGAGAGAGAGAGAGAGAGAGAGAGAGAGAGAGAGAGAGAGAGAGAGAGAAAGCGAGAGAAAGCGAGAGAGAGCGAGAGAGAGAGAGAGAGAGAGAGAGAGAGAGAGAGAGAGAGAGAGAGAGAGAGAGAGAGAGAGAGAGAGAGAGAGAGAGAGAGAGAGAGTGTGGGTGTGTGTCTTTGAACTCCCCTCCCATGTCTTTGTGATAAATACCCCCTCCTCTCGTGCACCCATTCCACTGTGCCTATCTGCGGTGGTCTGGTCACTGTACCCAAGCTCCCGCTAGTTCAGTTCTGTTTCCCTGGAACAAACTGTGTGTGTGGACCCCCACCTGTTAAACATCCCTCTGTTCATCTGAAGAGGCCTCAGTAGAAAGATGTCCCTCTGTGTCTTTGGAACCTCTTCTCTTTGTAGTATGTCATTCAGCTGTTTCTCACCTGAATTTCAGTTTGTCTGATGTTGATGTTGGCCTCCAAACAAAGAACCCATCCCCCAAAAAGCATAAAAACATGTTATGAACCTTTGAAAAAAGCTGTGGCCAATGGAAATATGTGTCTTTAATGAGCCTGCATATTTCAGTGTCTGTGTTTTCAGCTTTCTCCAATTTTCATCTGATTGACTGTGACTGATAACCGTTTCTGACAAATACAATTTCTGCAGGCCTCACTAAGTCCGACACACAATCAGTTTGACCTTTCACCTGCCTTCCAAGTGTCAATCTTAAATTTTTAAATCTTTGATCGACAGAGATTTAGACACAGCATATTTGGTGAAGATCTGTGCTTTGTAAGTGGCACTGTGAGCTTTAAGAGGATTATATTTATAATGCTGCATTTCCATCTGCATGGTAAACCCTTTAACATTAAGGCTACATTACTAAATATAGTGTTTAAAGACTGTTGGCTGGCTGCTTTGTCCTGCCTCTGAGTGATGAAATTAAGGATAAAATCTGTGAAAGAAAAGTGTGTTTTTCACTTCCACTGTGAAGAATTGCCATGGAGATGTGATTTACAGACATGGCTGTCAGATTACTGGCTGGGGCTGTGGAGAGGAAGAGGGTAATGAATCCATTCTGTGGCCCGTGCCGTGCTGTTCTCAGCTGCAGTCAGGAGCCTGCACTCCCCGCTGAAGGCTGTTTCCCTTCCCACTAATAAAGCAGACATCCATCTCCCAGCCTTTTGCCGTTGTCCTCCTACCCCTCTTCGTTCACTCCTCCTTCTTCTCATCCCCCCATCTCAGCACAATTAATCCAGGATGTCTTAATGACCCTGAGAGAAGTTACTGCAGATGATTGAAATTACACTCCACACACTGTGCTGCCAATTAGAGTTACTGTGGACCCCCAGACCTCCCTCCTTCTCTCCCTCCTTCTCTCCCTCCTTCCATCTCTTTCTCATCTGCCCATCCCTCCTTCCTCTCAGGCAGGCTGCCTCACATATCTGCAGGTCAGTGACACCAGATTTAATTAGATTCTGTTTTGCCATTTACATCTCTTGTCAGGGGTTGTTGTTGTTATTTAACTGCTGCTGTAAATTAAAAGTGGGGTGAACATATACACCAAAACAACCACACACACACACACACAATGTAGTCACTGGTAGTAACTCCTAATGCGTATACCCAACACACATGCACACAGACCAGCGGACAAATAAAGAAGAAAATGTAGTGCCTTGTGACTTCTCATCACAACCGCATATCACAAAGAGAAAAAAAAATTGTATAACCTTAATAAAACAGTGTGAGGCAGACAGCACTGAAAAATAATTTGTTTATATGGGTGTCAATTCATGTTTACATTGAAAACACTGGGCAGGAACAAGAATGACACACCTGATTTCAGTTTAAAATGTTCTGCCATTATAATAATAATAATAACAATACCCGTTATTTAAATCTGAATCTGAATCAGAATTCGATTTATTCGCCATGTATGTTACACAAACACAGAATTTACTGTGGCAGGAAGTTGCAGACAATAAACATATACGGATCTTAAATTAAGTTAAAAAGTACAATTGTTAAACTAATTCTAACTAAACAATTTATGCAAATATATAAAATATATATAAGAATAAGAATTTGAATTTGAAATTGCCCCTTCCTCACACACAAGGATGATTTACACAGGAATCTAAAAAGACAGAATAATAAAATGTAGATTGTTAATACAGATATGCAGAAATACTGTACAATGCCAGTCACCTGTACTTGGTAGAAACTAATAATGTTGTTGGATAGAAACAGAGAGCTCAGCTGTCTGTTCCGCATCTTCCGAGGTCTGTAGGTGTCAGTACCCTGGACAGCTCCATGGCAGTCAGAACCACGGACAGCTCTTGCACTCAGGACCCTGGACAGCGCCTGCACTCAGGACCCTGGACAGTTCCGCATTGACCATGTGCATCCAGCTGGCGGCACTCAGTTGAGCAGCTGGAGGGGCAGTGCTGCAATTAGCTCAGCGCCAGAGGACCCACTCAGTACAGCAGCCATAGAGGTTAGACTGGAGCTGCATAACAGTGATGAACAACTGCAGGGAGAACTGTGGAGCTGATGATTAAGAGACATGATCAGAACTCACTATAGCCAGGTTCAAACTGAATGGTGACCCTACATGCACAGCTTGTGGAATGGCTTCATCCCTCACAAATTATTTCTGGAACCACATTTCTAGTCGTATCAAGGAGAAATGAATTGAGGCTTATCATCCACCAGTTGTCAGTTTTTCAGTATTTTTTGTGTGAATGTGAGTGGATAAAAATGTCCCAATAAATACCCACTCTGGCCATTAGTTATTTGTGTGTAAAAGACCTGTGTATTTTCCGTTCCTATACATCCGTGTAATAGCAGACCTGATATGGAGATGTGTCTGAGCCAGAAGTGTGGAGTGATGTAATAACGCAGGGTTTGAGTTATGGGTAGGGGCGACATAAGATGACATCCCCCATTACTGAGATTTCCAACCATCTGTGTATTTTCACCCATTTCACTGTGTGTATTTGTGTGTACGTAGTGTATGTGTGTGTTTGTTTGTGTGTGTGTATGTGCAGTTGGTGTTCGTATCTGCAAGGTATAAACTGTGATTAAGACTCATATTAGACTGCCTCTGGCAATAGAAACTATCCTGAGTTAGTCTCCAATAAGGTGAGAGTTTATTTTTACCTCTTTTTGACCTCATACTCTGAAAGAATTCAGTGATTAAAATGTGCGTTCTTTATGCATGTTCGCTGCAGGTTTATGTATTGAATCCAGCAACAGCAAATGGCTTTCAATAGATCAGGCTATGTATCTATAAAATATGTATTCCTACAAAATCATTTTTAGCTCAGTAGAAAATGAATTGATGATCAAAACCAGTATTATGAACTGATGCTCTGTGGTTAAGGTGTGTTGTTAGATTTAATGTCCTGGCTTTCAGTCAGTGTTGTATTTATTATTTACTGTAAAATGGTTACCTCAACAAAGCTCTGGTTGTAATGTGCGTCACAAAAATAATGCTAAAAGTTTTTAGAAAGCACTTTCATGTTTGCTTGATGTTAAAATTGTTTTTTCAGTCTACCACTGGCGAGCAAGAACAGATATTTTCTCAGTTAATTGCAATGGATGTCACAGAGTATATTTTGAGTGTCTCCCCTTCAAAAGAGGCATTGGGAACAAGACAAGATGCGCATGTTTATTCTATTTTCAAAGATTTTTCTTTCTTGGAGTCAAATCAGTAAAATTAAGCTTTCACAACAACAGATGCTGAATATAAATTATGAACAAAAGTCATTAGAAAATTATCTGTTAGTTGAATGGCAAAACAACATACGTTTTCGTGATGTAGTGCACACTCACACAAACACAGAGGACAACTATGTCAGTATGATAAAAGTTTACCTTATCAAAACACGTCACTCCCCAAGTTTAGATGTATTACTGTAATATCTAGGTCAATCTGACCCTGGAGCAAAAAACTTTGGAAACCACAGACAGAGATCCTGGACCAGACATGTCGTATAAAAGGAGGAAATAGAGAAGCGAGAGAGAGAGAGAGAGAGAGAGAGAGAGAGAGAGAGAGAGAGAGAGAGAGAGAGAGAGAGAGAGAGAGAGAGAGAGAGAGAGAGAGAGAGAGAGAGAGAGAGAGAGAGAGAGAGAGAGAGAGAGAGAGAGAGAGAGAGAGAGAGAGAGAGAGAGAGAGAGAGAGAGAGAGAGAAGGAAAGAAAGACTACTGTGCAGTGGTGCACTTTACTAAGGGTAAATGAACCCTTGTGAAAGTTGGTGATTAGGTTTCCATGTCCTCCCACGCACCTGTTCTACCCTCACTCTGACTGGTTCTTTGGTGCTTGCTGATCCTGACATGCCACGCATTTCTGATCATGTTTCAAAGGTGGTGATTGAAGCCTTGATTCTTACCCAGTTCAACTTGACTGATGAAGTATAATTGCGCTGGGTGTCTGTTTCTCCAGTCTGATGAAAGATGCACACTCATCCACAGCTGGCCCACTAACTTTGATGTGACTTGTTTCATCTTTGTTGTCTATTCTATTCTCAAAACTCAATTAAAGATAGAGCTGCAGCTGATGAGACGTTCCAGAGGTGTATTACTACACTACCGCTTCAAATGCTCAACTTTAGACTTCTCCCTGTTTTTGTGAGAGAAGATTAATTTGATCAACTGATTTCAACATGACTTTTGGAAGCTCATATTCCAGAACCATCATCATTTTCATCAAATGATTGAAAGGGTCAAGAGAAACTTGAGCTGATGGCTGGAGGTGGTTGTCGTGCTCGGCATGTCTAGGCGTCTGCGCTGGAGTGGTCCGACAGACCCACTTGATCAGTGATTCACATTTCAATTTCAACATCACCTGCCCAGCCATTGCATAAGCTTTTCCTTCTCTCAAAATACGTCCTAATAAAGTTGTTGCATGAGGAAGCCATGGCCAGAGCCTGTGATTAAACGGTCATTTGCGAGGGCAGTTAGCTCCAGAGAGGTGGAGTGGAGTGGGAGTCTAATGTCTTGTGACAGCTCGAGATGTGCTGGACTTTCTTCATTATCTCTATTTAGACAGCTAATTTCAGTAGCGTTCCGGCTACGTGAGCTGAGTTGATGGTGAGATGGTGAGGCGCACACGGAGCGGGGGAGGAGGGATGGCCAGCCACTCACTCCATTGGTTATACAGTTAGCTGAAGACTGGTCCATTAAATTGGTAAAGAAGATCTCTTTCTGCAGACCAGTGTTCTCATGACACATCTATTTGTTTCTCATAATCACTGTCTGTGCTGCCAGGGCAGAAGGAAGGAAGAATACTCGAGTAAGAAGATTGGAGAACGTGTAGAGAGATAAGGCAAGAGAGGAGGAGTGGAGATAGTCATCGTTCTCGAGACTAGCCCTCCCCCCTTGCTCTGAAAGCGAGTGGCTGCCATCTCTGGCGCCCTCAGCAGGCAAACACCTGCACTGTTAATCCTCCTGAAACTACAGGTGGCCTTCCAGTCCAAATGGATGTGGGCTCTTTAGATTTTTCCTCTGCCTGTCTCTCAGCTTTGTTTACAGTCAACCCAAATAATAGCTGATGGAGAGAATCCAGTAAGGGTTTTGAGTTGGAACAATAATTGGTTTTCTGAGAAGTGCAACATTTATAAACATTAGCAGTTTACCCTAGAAATAGCCTGCCCACTGAGCCACAGTATTGGATGATTGTAATGAGTTTGTTTTTGAAAACAAAAGCAGAGGAGCAAACAGGAGCGGTAGTAGACAGAGGAGAGGGGGGAATAACACATTCAAGTTCACAGCATGGAGTCACTCAGCCCAGGAGAGACGGTCTCCATCCAGTTTCATCTGATCGGCAGTAAAACAACACGGCCATTACCGTCCTCCTGACACCTGTGTGGATTTGTTAAATTGAAACTGTCTAACTGTGGAGGAGAAGGGGAGGGGTCAGGGAAGGCAAGGCACCAGGGGGAGCAGAGGAGGGGAAAGAGTTGTGAAGACTGATAGAGAGAGAAAATGAGTGGGAGTACACAAACAAAGAAGCAGAGGGCAATTACAAAAAACAGGGGGTAGTAGAGAATGGTGCAGTGCACCCACTGGGGTGAGATGAGATGTCAGACAGTAGTACAGTATAAACACAAACACAGGCTCCACAGAAAAGGGGAGTTTAATTTGTTCTGTTTGTTTATCAACAACTGTGAAATGTGTAGGAAATATGATTGGGTTGAGGACATGTGCATTTATGCAATCATCCGTTTTTTTCTGAAAGTGTTTCTATTCAAAGTGTGTGTGTCTCTGTGTGTGGTTAGGGGTCTGATTTGCGCATGACAGGTCCCTGTGTTGATGCACACAGAACCAGGTTAATTACTTTTTTGACCTTCTCTGGAAGCTTAAAGGAATATTTCGATCATAACGGAGCAGATAGTAGAGCCAGGGATGCTGAGTCAATGTGCAAAATGAAATACAGCAGAATCTTTAAAGTGTAACCTTATTTACCTCAGCCATGATTTATCAGACGTTTAAATAAGCCTGCTCTGACGCTGATTTAATGTCACAGAGGCCACAGACTGCATTTATTCTCAAGGTGCTTGGCCACTCTTGATAGAGCGTCTATGCAAAAAAATATGTTTTAGAACATACAGTAGGTAGCGTTCCGTCGCACTCTGTTACACAACGGCAAGGGTGTACCCGTGTCTGTGTGTGTTTGTGTGTGTGGAGATAATGGTCTGCAGAGTGCTATAACTCAAGGGGATGAAGGGTGAGATGCCTTGTGGATGTAGCTCATGGTTTGTTTTGCTGATAGTGAAATACCAGACTGTAACCACTCAAATAAATGTCACAAGCAAACACACATTAACAAACAGCTTTTGGGGGGAGGGTCACTCACACCTCCACATTTGCAGGAGCAAACAAAACAAACCAATTTTCTTTGATGTTTATTCACTTTACAAAAGCAGAGTGTACCTTAAATAGTATCATATTTGAAGTCTAGATGAAACATGTTTTTCATGTGCATTTAAGTCCACAGTCCATGACAGAAATATATCAGTGGTGCATCTGCCAATGGCAGAAATATGAGTGTCTGTGCCACAGTGCCGCTTCTTTCTTTCTGTCAGTGTTTGATATGGATTCATCTGTCTTCATCGTGATCTGTGTTGGCAACAGCCTCCATCTCTCAGTGCTCAATTTGATCTCCACGATAAACAAACCCAGAACAATTAAAAGAGATATGAGGGATGACAAACTAATTAACACGGGGCCAGCCTGACTTGACGGGAGGGGGGGATTGGGCGCAGTCAACACAAGACAA
Source organism: Osmerus eperlanus (assembly GCF_963692335.1). Classification (NCBI taxonomy): domain Eukaryota; kingdom Metazoa; phylum Chordata; class Actinopteri; order Osmeriformes; family Osmeridae; genus Osmerus; species Osmerus eperlanus. The sequence continues at coordinate 13,433,874 of NC_085021.1, forward strand.
ATAAACAATCATTTGGGTGAATGAGCAACAAACGTTCTAATTATGTGCGCAGAGGACAAAATTAAAGACAAAATTTATCCCAGGAATTGAGGGATATATTCTCCCCACAGCCTGCTGACCTGCAAAAAATTCACTGATCCTGCTCTGATTTACATATCGTCTGGTTTCATCAGATGATATCGCGTGCGGCAGGGAATCCTAGTTTGTAGGAAAGCAAGAGGCTCTCTGAGGTCTTGTGGTTGAAGTGTCTTTAGTGTAGCAACACACAGGGCTTATCAGAGCTGAGAGTCTCTCTTGATTCAGCTCTGGCGCCCACGGCTAACTCTTCTTCAGGTGAGCGGAGTAGACATCGCCTTTGAAACGTCACCCCATCGCTCCAGGCTCGGGATAATGATGATGGTCCTGGCTAAGGAAAGGAAAAAGAAATACACACCAAGTCTCCCGTGGTTAATTATGATAGTCAAGAGTTTTGAAAAGCAGGTCAGCACAAGCTTTAAAATGCTAATGTTTGTTTCCCGACACCATTTCCAAATGCTAATGCCAGTACGAGAACATCATTTTAGTACAAAACGGCATTCTGGCTGCTGATTGGTGTGGGAGTTGCACATGACCCTCTGATACAACTTACATGGTATTTTTCAAAACTTCTAAATCATCTTCCATAAGAATCAAACAAGGCTTTTCAAAATACAGGGTAACTAAATAACCAAATGTGTGGAAGGGATGGGAGGAGAAGAGAGACGATTCGGTTGATTTCCACCATTGAAAACCACCATTATCAACACACACAAGAGACACATTCAGCCAATGTCAAAACATTAAAAAGTGTTGCACAGAGGTGGTTGGCAGACATGACAGGCTTTTAGCAGCTGTGTTTGTGAGTGACACCCTGGCCCCTAAAAGGCTGCTGTGCGGGCAGGGGTTCCCCAAAGATGGGTTGAGAGGGGCACACTGATGTGGTCATGACAGAGGTAGGACTGAACATTAATAACATCTTCCAAACCTTCCACACCTATGCAAGCACTATCTATGATAAATAGTGCTCAAAGTCCATTTCTTCTTGATCACAGTTCACAGTACCAGCAAACACACACACACACACAGAATAAAGTGCCCTGCAGGGCCAGAATAGAACAGTCCTCGATATGACTGATAAAGAAAGAAGACAGGGTTGATTATGATAACCACACATTATTCAGCCTCTAAAATACCACAGCACCCCAGGCTGAGAGAGGAAGGAGAACTTCACGCCATGATCAATAGCACAGATTAAACTCCGCTAAGCCCAACAAGTCCTGACGCTTTAATTGCAAAGTTTATAGCGTAGCCACAGAGACAGTCTCTCTTTCTATTTGTCTCCTTCTTTCTCTATCTCTCGCTCTCTTTCTCACTTTCTCTTTCACGCGTGTGCACTTTGTCTCTCTATTTTGGGGTCTCTGGGCTAGAAAAACAAGACATCCATTTTGTTTCTCTATCCCCATGTTAACAATGGCCTTCCTGAGAACAACAGAGCACCTTGCGCATCTCTTTCACAGCCTCTAAGAGCAAGATACAATGCAGTCATTAGTTAGCCAGAGAAGGCTGGAAATCAGCATCAAAATGTCTCCCATACACCCACATACACACAGACAAAATGGCTTCAGCACCTCAGCACTCGGTTCATTTATAACCCTTTGTTTTCATTTAATTACTGGGAGAGAGCTTTTTTACTCAGAGACCTCTAGTCCATTCAGACTGCATGACCTTGAATTTGACAGGAAGCAAGTGTTTGGGTTCAATGTGTTCTCTGTGTTTTGTATTTTCAATGCTTTCAGTTCACCTGTGCAAGCATGCATGCATAATGTGTGTGTGCATGTTTTTGTGGGTGCATCTATGTATGTATGTATGTATGTATGTATGTATGTATGTATGTATGGTGTGAACACATTTAATCTCCCTTTGCCACAATCTGGCACTTTTCCCTCTCTCTGGAGTTTTGTCTCTGAGTGACAGAGGGATGGAAGTATGTATCAAACACACCAGCATTCTCCAGTCCCCCTCCCTCCTTCTCCAGTCCCCCTCCCTCTTTCTCCAGTCCCCCTCCCTCCTTCTCCAGTCCCCCTCCCTCCTTATCCAGTCCCCCTCCCTCCTTATCCAGTCCCCCTCCCTCCTTCTCCAGTCCCCCTCCCTCCTTATCCAGTCCCCCTCCCTCCTTATCCAGTCCCCCTCCCTCCTTATCCAGTCCCCCTCCCTCCTTATCCAGTCCCCCTCCCTCCCTGCATCCCTGGAGCTTCACAGTCCCCAGCTGGAGAACTGGAGAGCTGGAAATCAGTCAGTCATGAGAATCATCCCCTGAAGAGCAGTGATGTGTACCAGAGTTCAGCTGAGGTAAACACCACCAATGCCCTGGAGACAGAGAGGAAGGGGGATAGATAGAGAGACAGACATACAGACATACCAACATACAAACATACATACAAACAGACAGAGACATGTTTGTACTGCATGCCCATGCAGGGTGAGGTCAGCTAAAAGCTGAGGAAGCAGGAGATGGAAAACAACCCCAACTAAAAGAGCAGGTCAAGACGGGATGTTTACAGAAGACAAAATGAGCATGGCTGTTTGAGGAAGGTTTACATCTGTTTACATTTACAGGAAAAAGGAGTATAGTACTATCATGGCCTTAACTCATGGTTTCTCCTTCCGAGGATTACCATCCACTGGCACTAGATGAGGACTTGTGTTAAGGCTGTGACTATACTGCTGTTGCGTGTGGGTCAGTTAGCACAGAGGAGTGTCAGGGAGGGAGTGAGAATTCAGAATCTGCGAGTGCAGCAAACAGCAGGGAAATGGATTTAGACTGAAGAAATTAAAATCTGATAACGGAAACCAAAGTGTGAATATTTTCTTATTCTTTCGTTACCTGAAGGTAATGTAAGTGCGAAGAAATTACCTTCCATACATATTTCATTTCCCCGAATTTACACTTTGATCTCCAAATGTTCTGCTCCCCGTAAATTAGATGAAACTATTCAATTTCACACATTTTACCTGCTCAATATTGGCTTGCTCATGAAGAAACTTTATTTGTTGGAACAGGCCAAGTAAGGAATCCTGAGCATTCAATGTAATTGAAAGGATGGTCATATTAATTTATACCACATTTATTCCACAACAGATATTCGTGAATATTTTGTAAACAGGTGTGTATCATAAACCACAATTATCTGTTAATAACATTTCATTAATTAAAATGTTCCTGAGAAGCATTTATTCTCTGAGCAAGAATGTGCCCATCAGTTTCTTCAGCATCATCAACATGCCTTTGAGCCATCTGCCTCTCAAGGTCATCAGTTCAAACTTTGTGTTCTTGCTGGCTTGTGTTATGCTGATCTTTGGCTCCATCTATGCCTCCTTCATTCCTCCTCCTGAAATCATTCTCTTGCCAGGACTCATGGTGGACTGCTGTATCACAACGGCTGTATTGATTAAATAAACACAAATTGCACATTAATATATCCATAAAACTCTGTCACGCACACACAAACACAAACTCCCCTCACCCCCAACACGCTCATAAAGATACACGCACAAACACACATATGTACTGAATTGCTGATTGAAAATTGCATTTATTTAGTGTACAAAAACGCATTTCAATTTGGGTTAACTGTGACAATGTTAGTGATAAAACCATGGCAGACCGCCATGCACACTAGAACACACACGTGAGACACAGAGAGTGTTGGGCAGCTTGCCAATAGTGTTTATCAGCTACTGTCAGGTGTGTAATTACTATAGCGGTCCTCACACAGCTAAAAAGCATGGTTGCCAAATCCTCCCTGTCACATCCCACCCCACACATAAACGGCCATTCAAATGGCCACACTCTGATTGAGGATGATGGTGGAGCACCCAGCAGAGGAGGACACATCTCATATGACCAAAACAATCGTCCGAGAAGTTAAACCACTTTCAGTCAAACTATGACCAGACCATACCCTAACTTCCTAAACAACAACTAAACTCCTATAGGCAAGAACAGTACAGCAATTGTACATTCAGTACACAACATTATCTTCTGATGGCAACTACAACCATCTCAAACCTTCTCAAACCAAACCACCTTTTCAAACACATGAGAATGACTTATTGCTTTTCTTTTGTAAATTGTTCTTAATTATACATATTATTATTTTTGACAAGAAAGAGACTTCAATTAGAAAATATTTTCTATGCCAATTACCAGAGACAAACTACGGCAAAACAATTAGTTTATTTTTTGTTTTTTCTCTGATCGCCTGTAGCAACTCTAATCTACAGGTTGGTGGTGGCAAGCACAGTACGGGGAATGCATAGTGGGTGGAAAGTGCATTCAAAAGTAATTGCTTCTATTTTTTGTTTTGATTCCAGTGAAAGAAATTGCCCACATTTTCTCATTGTGAAGTTTCGAATGTATTAGACGCAGATATAGAGCACATACTTCTGCTCCTCTTCTGAGGTCAATAACTCGCATCTAAGCAGACCAGTCAGTCCATGGACTCAGTCAACATAATTTACTGGTAGGGGGTGTAGTGGTGAATATGGGACAAGCTGTGCTGTTCTCTGTTTTTCTGCTCTGAGACTCAGCCAGCCTGCCCAGGCCTGAGGTCAGTGGGACTCAGAGTCTGGTGTTCGGTGTGTGATCTCAGCTAGCCAGGTCACTGGCGTGGCAGGAGACGGATGCTTTTAGAGTTCCCCAGAACGAGAGCCGCAGCTCTGCTCCCACAGGCACATGGAGCTGAGCACTTAACCCACTCATCTTGCCCTGCCCACAGGGCGACCTTCCAGGGGTCCCTGCAGGGCCCTCCAGGGGAACGTCTGTTAGAGAGACCAGGCCTCTCACCCCCTCTCACCCCCTCTCACCCCCTCTCACAGCCTCCAGACTCCCAGGCCAGCTCCCAGGGTGAGATCAAGTAACACTGCTAAAAGCCACATTCTGGATGGAGGGCAGAATAAGGGACCGAGGGGCAGAAAATTGATATTGAGAATGAAAGAGAAGGAAAATGACAAGGGGATGTCATGACATGATGTCTGTCCTTAAGCCATGATTATTAGCCAACCGTGTCTCTTCAAACCTTACCAGAAGGGCCTTTTCAGTGCCTACTACCAATATTACAGTAATCCACCATAGCAGCAACCCAAGAAGCAGAACACAAAGCAGTTGGATTCTATAACACTATAACAGTTCAGGGTTAGGGTTGAAGTTGCTGACAGCAATACAACAATGGCACGCCATGTTTGAAATTACCCTGCCCCAATGAAGCCAGCAAACATTTGCCCACTGTCCAGGGATTGTCTGATTTGACCTCTATTCTATGATGGGAGGCTAAGGTATTATCATAAAAGTAGCTCCGGACTCAGTTAAATGTTTGTTTTTCATTCTTCACCAAGGATAAGATAAAATGGTAGAGGTCAGTGCAGTAAAGGTCTTGTGATATCTTATCCTCCACTTTCCTCCTATTCCATATGGAATACGGACACTGTGATAATGAGAAATGGCTGGACGTCCAACTGCTGAATTCTAAACCAAGAGCAAATCTGCATGATGGGCCCTATGAAAATGTGCTTGGTAAGAAAGCGTTTATGTATTTTTACCATGTAAAGTAGCCTCTTTAAATTCATGGGAATCAGCAATTTTGTCTGCCCGAACTCTTTGTTCGACAGATAATTTTGTTCCATCTCCTCGATAGGAAGTTCAGTTCCACTCAGCCGATGTCAATGTACAAGTTTTCCACTTAGATGTAAAACATGCTAATTTCCTCGACATCAGTTGTGCTCGTGTTTAGACGAATAGACATTACTTTCTCTAGAAGATTATTTTATTCTGTACATTTCAAAACAGAACCAAGAATTCTTCAGTTTAACCACTGACATCAAAATATGGTGCGTGAAATAATGTTGTAAAACACAGAGATAAACTGGCACATAATGTACTATGCTATGCCAGCATGGCTTCCATTAAATCAATCAGTTTGGCAACTCTGGATGACAAAGAATAATATATGTATCACGTCTTTATTTGCAACAATCACTGCCAGTTGAAAGCAGAAGCTGACACGCATGCCAATATTGGAGATTTCGACAAAGCGGCAACTGTATAGAAATTCATGAAAAAAGAGTCATGTTTCTACACGGCCGAATACAAAGTCAATTAAACACAACCAGCTGCCACATGGTGTGACCTCCAGGTTTCAGGGTGATGGTGAGTCATCTCTATTTGGATGAGAAGAATAATGAGACGCCAACCACCCAAATGGAAACAATGCTCTGGAGTGTGTCTCCTGCTGTTGAACACTGCCAGAGGCTGCTCCTGTCAGAGCTAGTCTTGCTAATTATGATCGTATGATACGTCTAAACAACAGTTTCTCTAAGACCCATGTGGCTGTCTTCTTATATAACACTCAAGTCAAACTACATCGCTGATAAACACTCCAACCAAGGTTCAGCTTTACATGTCAACTAAAGGGCAACATACAGTGCACGGGTCTCTGTGAATAATGCATTGTTTACTGTGTATTGGCTCTACAAAACTTTACAGAACCGTGTTCGTGATTGGGCTGTGGGAGAAGTGGCTCAGGTCCAGCAGTGATTGAGGACTGAGGTGTCCCAAGGCTGTGAGGCTGCTGCAGGGACCGAGGCAGTCAGCTGATAGAGGGAGCTGAGGGCCTCCTGTGTTCAGCTCGGTGCTGCAACACTGAGAGATGGTCGGGTGACCTTCAGGGAACAGGTGTTGGTGTCAGCGTTTACTCCGTCACGGCCCATTGAACCGCGCTCCGCCAACACACACACACACATGCTCACCGTGAGCGAGCGGTTTAAGAGCGAGATAGACAGCCAGAGAGAGGGAAACAAGGGAGAACAGAGGCCCGGTATGGAGAGGTGGCAACGGGTCAGATCAGGACTGTGGGAGGGAGAGATATAGGGAGAGATATAGGGAGGGAGCTGCAGCTGTCAACCAGACAGTTGGCAGAGGGTCACACACACGCATGCATCACAGACAACACATACCGTATACAAAAACACAGACAGTGCTGTCTCAGTAAAGTTGGATTTCTAATACCACAATAGAAATAGCCATGAATTCTGTGCAACAATCCGATCAGATAAAGCAAGAGGGTGAGTAAAGAAGACGACAGCAGCAGAATGTTGTGGGGTTGTTGGTGTAGTGGGGTGGGGTGGTGTTGAGGTTGTGGTTGTGGTTTGGTTTCTCGTGATGTGGTGCACAGGTTATTTAGCAGAGGGAGAGCAGGGTGGTGTGTGTTTAACATGCAGCAGGAACCAGGCAGCATGGCGTGTCAGACTCAATTGCTTTCAATTTTCCACCTGAACATTCATTTGGACTATTGTCACCAACAGATCGATAGGAGTAAATAAAGACAGAATACCCTGTGGTATCATTTCAGCCTGGGGACATAGATCCCTCAAACAAGCAGGCCTTGACTGTGTGTCTTCACATAGCTACAAGGGCATTCTGTTTTATCAAATAAGGAATGGTGGAGCTGATAGCAAAATAACATTAATAATGCATAGAATAAACATTATGCAGTCTGTATTGTTTTGTTAGGTCAGATTCTGTTAAGGAGGACAGGAAGAGGGTATGTGTGTGTGCCTGTACGTGCGTCTGTGTTCAATGAAGGAGAACAACATGAGATAAGCATTTCAAACCCACTGTGCTGTACACCACCCAGCAGGCACTGGCATGGCAGCATAATGAGATTTCTGGGTTCTGTTAATCACTTCATTTTTCCTCATCACGTTGGAGTCTGAGGGAAACATGCATGCTTCTCAAATCAGTGTTTAAGCTCAGATCAAATGTGTGTAATCTGTGGGTTAGGACGTTTGCAGGAACTATGCTGAGTTGAGTCTAGGTAATTAGACAGACACACAGATGCCTCCTCTCCTCTATCAGCAGGGAAGGCTGACGACATAGTACATAAAGGGGAAATGAGATTCTGCAGGTAGGTAGTTAAGAGCTAAGTCGTTCAGACAGCAACAGACCTGCATCAAGATCCCTAGTAACACTGTAACCTAATTAATCAGCATTAGCTCGGTGAAGTGGTCGAGACAGAAGTGTACGACATTAATATGCAAATGGGTTATTAGAGATGATATCACATAAGTGAATGAAAGATTCTTCACTGTCAAAAGGAAGGATAAGATTTATGTGAGTGTCATTTGGACCATATCTGTATTCATGATTGATATCTGGGAAGATGTATGCTGCTTTAACTGAGCCAGAGGTGGAAAGGGAAGGAAAGACACTCATGGCAGATGGAGAAAAAAGCAAAGACGTGTAAAGTTTTATGAGATTTCTTTTTCCATCCACAGTCATTCCATCTCAGATTCTGTAAAGCAAACACTGTCAGCAGAGCAAAGCAAATATATGACAGAGTCTGTCCTGATTGGAGCAGAGCTAAGATTGATTGTGATGGGCTCTGGAGGCAAAATTAAAAACACTGTTGTTGTTTCATACAACATATATTTGATAAATACATTTTGTGTTGCCGTCACTACTGTTACCTCTGTTAACCATAACCATGGACTGGTTCAAATATAGTAGCTAACTGGGTAGTTGTAATGCAATATGATTATTATTATTGGAAAATGTTCCTCTCTCATTGCTCTGTCCATCAAACACTCTCACTCTCTCTCCCTTTCTCTTTCCATCTCCCTCTTTCTCTCTCCCTTTCTCTTTCTATCTCCCTCTTTCTCTCTCCCGCCCACTTTTATGTCTTCTCCAGCTCAGAGAGCTATCTACAGGCAGTGGAGCACCTAGTGACCGATGTATTTAAAGTGGGGGCAGTGTTCAGATAATTAGCTCCTACTTCAGTCTGAGAAATCCAATTAAGAGGATCTATATCTCTGTCTGGATTGATTTTGGCCGAAGACATTTTTCCAACCATGTTGTCAAAGACTTGTCAGAGCTGTAAGAATCATTAGCCACATACTGGTGGCCAGCATCTTAGAACATGTCATAATATAAACTATGAGGTCAAGTTTCAAAGACATGATGGGGGGGAACACAACCTCTGCTGGATCCTAACACAGCTGCAGTCAAGAAATGTTTGTGTGTTGAACCAAGAATACCAAAAGCCCTAACCCTATCTCAATATGGATGTAACATGGAACTATTAAACTGATTATTAAACTGAATAAGTACGTACTGGGATCTGTCATTTATGTAGTCAATCAGCCATCAGTATTGGTCTTAGACTCTTTCTTGATGTTAACTTCAGCCATATGCTACTGACATGTGCACTCCCAGTACATGCTGTTTGATTAGATGTGTTGGGCTCCCCCGCATTGAAACATCTGTACTCTAAACACAACTGTTAGTTGCCTCTGAAGGGGCTCAATTACTGCTGATGCTATCAGAGCTTAAGTGGGGCTCCACAACGTGGGTTGTAGGGTATTTGTTAAGTGGGCCTTTGTCGTTTCAGTTGCAAGGTTAATGTGCAGTGTGGGCTAATCCACTGGCCACTCAATAGCCTTAACAGTGCGTGAAATCTCTTTTGTTAGTAAACCTTGTGCTTCTGGCCATATCTGAAATTGATCGCTGTCTCCTCTACCGTGCTCTCGTCACCAGGCTTTGGTCTGGGGAATATCGACAGCCTGTCCCCTCCTCCTGGGGGAAGGAGAAGGAGGATTGGGGGATTGAGAAAGGCTGATGAAGGAGAGAGAGGGAAAGAGGGCAGAGAGCAGTGGATTCGAAAGGTCTTAGTACTTCTGCTTTTTCAAACAGGGATAAGTAGCAGCAGGGTGCAGCTGTACATAGAAATAGATATACCAAAAGGGAAAGAAAGAAGCTTCACATGGCCATGGCCATTTTTTGCAACTTTGGGATTCAGGAAAGTATTTTGATTGCAACAGCATAACATTGTACAAAAACCTTGTGCTGCGATGATGTAAAGGATGTCAGCATGGCTAAATATACAGACAGTTAATCAGACCAGGCTACTATAGTAGAAGCAGGTAGACTGGAACAACAGCAACACTGCTTGACATCCATCCTCCTCTGGTACTCGCTAGCTCAATTTACTCACGTCTGCCCTAACCATTGGACCATTGCAGCAGAGGCTGAGCTTTCAACAACACGGGTGTGTGTTGTTCATTTATATGTGTTAGTTTGCTTGTCAATGTCAGTGGTTCTCGTTCACTTTTCTAAATAAAGGGTAAACAATTTGTCTCTGAGTCTTTGGCTGTGGCCCATGCTCACTCTGCTGTTCAGAGCTCTGAGAGCAGTGAGGGTTCTGCATCACATTCACTCTCTTAATTTGCTCCCCGTTCACAGCTCTTATATTTTCGGTATTTCCTTTCGGTTACCTTTGCTGTGGTCGTGGGGCTGAATACAGCAGATGTTCGGAAGTCAACCAAGTGAAACTGGTAAACACATTTAATTGTTCTGTTCTTGTTCATCAAGAGGGATTTTCTGTGCCCTCAACATGCAGAAACGAGAGAAAACTTTGCAAACTTTTCGGCCAATTGCCCCACATTCTACTATTACTACTAAAACTACTTCAAAACCACATCCTGTATTATAGATCAATCTATGGTTGTTGAAGTGATGAGCCGTACATGGTGGCATGGCAGATGTGTGAATGTGGAAACTGAGGAGGGAACACCTTTCACACAAAAGCAGAACGCGTTTCAGCTCTGTGCCTCCGGAGGCTTCAGCGGGCTGTGACAGACAGCTCATGTTTCTCTGCACCAGGCTTCAGAAAAGAACAAGTAGGGCCAATCACACTCCCCATTCTTTCCTTTCTCCTTTCGTCTGCCCTCAAGTCGATTCATGTTCCTTCATTGGCGTGTCTCTCCAATCCATGCCTGTCACGACTCTGGTTTAGGCTATGTCTCTCTCTATCCAGGCCCAACCATTCCACCAACATCCAAAACCCCCTCTCTACATCCCTCTCCTATCCCCACGCAAAAGTCATGTCTGATCCACGGCTGCCTCTCTGCATCCTGCTATGATTTGTACTGGGGGTGTGGTTTAGCTGGGGAGTGGGTGAGGAGCAGCTGCATGGCTCTGTGACTCAAGACAAGCATACTGCTCTCATCCATTTCCTGTAAGGAATCATTAACAGCAGAGCGCACAGCTGTGTCACACCGGATCACAGCTCAATCGCAACAATCTCTTTCCCTCGCCGTCTCTTCCCTGGAAACCGGAGCTGTACTCTGCCGTGTCACAGCACAGCTCCCTCTCCTTTTCATGTTTATTTATTTCATTCTTTAACGAGTTGACCTGAACGAGTAGTGACACTGCGCCTGGCGTCTGGGCGCACTCGTCACTGTCACCAGAACAACCCCCCTCCTGCTTGGTGAGCTTGTGTCTAAATGGGGATGTGAGGAGCGCCTGCACCGTGTTGAACTAGCAGGGCACCGCCAGAGACAGGCTCGTCTCAGCGCTCAGCAGACCTGCCTCACACTTTGAAAACGCTTCTCCATTGTTCTTTCTTTCCCTCCACTCGATTGAGGTTAGAAATTCGGCAGGCTAAGAGATAAAAGCAGGCCTGTCAAACTGTCGTTTCCCTCACTTGACACGCGCTTGGAGTTTGAGTCGGTGACATCAGGGGCTGTGTTGTGATGTTACAGTTCACTGCACTTTTCCTGCTTCCCAGGGCCATCCTTCCTGCTGTCTCTAAAGACTGACATGACCTTCTGCTCCCAGCCCAGGGAGGGAGAGGCTTGCACTGCTTAACAACCTGGATTAATGAGTTGGTAGATACACACTTGAACAGCTTCCATTGTAATTGTTCTGGTTAAGTGCTCTCGCTGTCTGTACTGTAGACGTGCTTGATGGCTCACTGAAGGAATCACATGATTGATGATGACTCAAGCTTGGTGAAGTCAGAACTAGTGTTCAGAAAAGGGGGGTCCTGTCGGGGGCTGGTTAAAGCTAAGTGTTATCCTCAGCTTTTTAACTAGGCCACAGAAGACTAACAACAAAGCAGCTGAAATTAGACAGATTAAATCATTAATGCAGCAAACTCAAATTACAATGAACTTTTCAAATCCCAACCAAACTGCAACAGCAAAGTCTAATGAACAATTTATCTCAATGAATTCATTTATTTCTCATTAGTCAGCAGTCAGTGTTTTAATTTTGCATTCGCGTGATGCCCATCTTTCTCCTGGGAGCCTGCTGAAATTGAGCATGTTTCCCCACCTGTACTTTCCTTTCCTTCTGCTTTATTGAATTTCAAGGTCACTCAAACTCAATTTATATCCAGACTCATGCAGACTCACTACCAAATGTTTCTTAAACATTCACATTGCAATCATTTTCTATTATTTGATCTATTTAATGATTGTATTGGGATGAGGTCCTTTCTGTGGCCTGCTGGCTGTCCTTTATAGTTTGACCTTTTATCTCTGAATTGGCCAGTCACCCAATTGCTAGGGCAGAGCCCTCAAAACAAAAGATGGAATTCAAGGGGCAAAACACATCTAAACGCTGAGATATCTCTCCTATATACACATACAAATACTCCTATCAGGGCATCTTTCAAGGTTACAGAAATGATGAGTCTGGGTCCACGCCACAGGTGAGATGGTAATGTGTGTGTTTGTGTGTGTGTGTGCATCTGTGCCTGCATGCATCCCTGCATACATGTGTGTTTAAAAAAAGATAGAGTGTATACATGGCTGTATGTTTCCTCTTTGAATACTCCCTCTTTTTGTTACACCTGAAAGTTTCTCATTTGCCTTGGTAAAACCCTGCCTAAGTACAGCTTACACTTGTGTGATGAATTGCTGGACCAAACATATATGGGGAAGAGGAATTGTTGTTGTGAATAGAGGCTGCTGCTAATGCCTTTATGCCTCCACTTATCTGCAGAGTTCCTCTGTGGATTAGCCATAATCCCTGACAGCTCAGTCACAATGGTTTCATTAAATAACCCCGGCATATTGTAGCAAAAATATGTTGTGTCATATAATGAAACTACCGAAGATACGCCAGGAGAATGCAATGAAGAATGCCTGGAGTGAGAGAAGTACATTTAGCTTAGCTCTGCCTAATACCACACTGACTGGGTTTTTGGTGGAGAGAGCCAGAGTATTAGGGAAGAAAGGCGTTTTATTCCAGTGCATTCTGAGCTGCCTCAATAAAGATTAATTAAGATATAATTGGACAAAGGGGGACATTGGGTATTTGCAAAAAATTAGAAATGGATTGTTATGAACAAGTCAGAGGAAAATTGGCTGAGAGAGCATGTTTAATGTTAAAGCTCTGAGGCACATACTTAGTAGTGGCCTTTAGAGCTGAGTTTGTCTGTTACCCTCAAACCTTTTTTCTGTATCACTTTTTTCTGTATCACTGTGGGCCTACACAGGAAGTTGAGATTAATGTGTCTTTCAATAGTTATGTTTTTTCCCCTCATCTATAAGTATTTACTTATCACAAATCACCAATTGATTCACTATCCCAGGAAAGGCACAAACGTCCCTTATTCAAAGCCATATACTGTAGATTAATATGATAATTTCCAGAACATATTTGTCTAATTTCTTCCCTAACCCATACTAGCCAGTTGCACGTTCATAAATGTTCTCCTCGATTAGCAGAAATTGTGTTTATCATCAATTTTTCATATTCTTTGTGGCCCACTTTGGCTTTGATTTATAGAGTAATTAATGTTTCCATATGCCTGCACTTAGCTCACATGATAAGAGTGCTGCAGTCCAAGCATCCGTGCTGTAATTTTCACACTAACAAATCAAATGAGAATCAAATCAATATATTTAAATGTGCACTTCATCCCATTATGCCAGTAATTAATTCTGAGAAGAAACAAAACAGGCTGCATTATTCATGTGCTGATGTTGCTGTGGGGTCGAACAGTCTGAGGGAACTGGCACCCCAATAACTCTCCACCACCTCTCTCTCTCTCTCTCTCTCTCTCTCTCTCTCTCTCTCTCTCTCTCTCTCTCTCTCTCTCTCTCTCTCTCTCTCTCTCTCTCTCTCTCTCTCTCTACTCACTCAGTCCCTCTCTCTCTCTCTCTCTCTCTCTCTCTCTCTCTCTATCTCTCTCTCTCTCTCTCTCTCTCTCTCTCACTCACTCAGTCCCTCTCTCTCTCTCTCTCTCTATCTCTCTCTCTCTCTCTCTCTCTCTCTCTCTCCCAGCACTTTGAGAGCATATGTTATCCAAAAGCTGAATAGTAATTAAGGATAGTGGGCCCTTTGAATGCATTGCTTGACTCATATTTTGTTGTTGTTGTACGTTTTATGCTGCACTTGTGAGAATGACTTTACTCAGCTTGTGGTCACTAGCCAATGAATGAAGAGTAGTGTTCAATCACTAGCCAACAGTCTGTCCCTTGGCAGACTGGCCAATGCCAGTCACATCCTGGACTGACTCAGAACAGCAACCACATTACCTGGGAAGTGGAGTCAACTGTTGGTCATCAGAGGTTTATGGTAATGTACACTGACATAATTACCTCTCAGTGGAAAGGTCAGCTTCTCTATGAACCAGTGCACTTTCAGATGTTTTTAATGAGATTCTGGGTGTTAAAGGACAGTATGGTTTGGCAGAGAGATTAACAATTGCAACATGAGGTCAGAAACCGCATTGACATGGTACAGAGCGGAGGAGTGATCATCAGTAACAGTGGTCTTTGTCTTTGTTGTTCTCCCAATAGATTTCCAGTCAGAGAGATTTGTTGTAATTCTCTTCCTGATTGGCTCTGTTTGAGATGATTATTTGGAATTGAGAGAAATACTAATCTCAAACAGGATAAAAGGTTTGTGAAAACGAGCCACACATTAAACACAGAGTGAGAGGAGCAGGGTGTGCAGGGGCTCTGTGAAGGGTGTGTAAGCAGAGTACGTAGGGGGCCTCAGCTCTGACTCAGCAATCCCAAGGTCGTAATTAATTGAGTGAAAGCTCCTTCTCCTGTCCCCCACACGGAAGTCAGAGGACAGAGGAACTCCCTGTCATTCAGATGGCAGCCTTTCCCCCAATTACCTGTGGAGGAAGAGGAGAGGATGCGGAGAGAGAAGCTGTTCATGCACCATCTCTGGACTGTAAATGAGATGAAAGGGCAGGCAGAGAAGCACCGGGTGGGAACAGAAGGGGAACGCACATCTCAATAATTGTCGGATCATTTATTATAAGCAGGGAGCTGCGCATGCTTAAGTATTCACTTGAACTGTGTGGCACTCCTCCAGAATTCTTATTGTGGGTAGAACAATTTCCCGGAGCCTTTTGACCAATCTGTATGTGCATGTCATCTTTTCTTCCCCTCTCTTTCTGCTCCCGCCTCTGTCTCTCTCTCCCTCCTTCTCTCTTCCTCTCTTTTTTGCTCTCTCAACTCTGTATATCGTAAACAGGGATGATCCTGTGTTTGGTTTCTTTACAGAGAACAACTTAGAATTTCAGTGCAGAACTGGATAGTGTGCAGAGCTGTTTACAGATATACATCTAATCAGTGCACCCTCTGCATCGTCCTGGGTCTGTGACAAAGGTGCTGTCCTTGTGGAGAGGGACTGCTCTGCTAGATATCCTCCTGTGTCTTTGGATATGACATATTTTTAGAATCGAATTATCTTCTCTCCAATGGCCTAAGAATGGATGGAGATGAGGTCCAGACAATTATATGGGGCTGTTACTGAGAGGAAGGATAACAACATTAAAAACATTAAGGATCACTAACTACGGTGATTAGTTAGTCAGCCAGATTGGTGTTGTGACAGCGCCAGGCATGTCAGACAGCATTTTCACCTTAATGTACTTTTAATAGGAAAGATTCAACTCTTACTCTTAACTGAAAATGCACAAGGTTAAAAAACAAACAAGTACTTTATGAGTTCCTATATACAAATGAATAGATTTGAAAATGAAACACATTTTCAGCTGCCTCCCTCTGTCTCTCTCTCTCTCCTTTCTATCTGTTTTTTGACCTTTCTTGGCTCCATGGAGGCAGGCAGTGGCCAGCAGGTACCAGCCTCTCTGTGAACAAGGCAAACTGAGGAAGCTGTGTCAGAGGCAGGAGTTGGACAGAGACATGCTGGGAGACTCCATGGGCCCTGACTGTATTGCGTGTGGTGGGTTTTGTCCCTGTCCCGTGGATGGTGTCCCTAAGCACGACACCACACTGTTCGTCCTTGCTTGGCACAGGTGGATCTGAGACTGCTGGGGTTTGTCTTTGACAAAAGAGAAGAACTGGCGGTAGTGCTTCTGTGGGCCACTCTGCAGGAACTGTCTAGCCCTTTTCTTTTCTTACTTTTTGACAACCTTCTCTCTTTACCCTTTCCCTCCACTTCACTTTCTTTCCTAACAACAATTTTTTCTGTGATATTATCTCCCAAGAATGCAGTGTAAGTGTGAGACAGACACACACACACCCACACACACACACATGCCCTTGAGCCACATCCCCGCTCCTATCAGAGGAGAGAACACCACCAGTCAGAGGTGTGAGGTTGCTTTGGGCCTCAGCCTAAAAATAAAGTCTCACAGGACTCTCGTTCTGCAAATATGGAGAGCTTACTCATGACCAGTCAGATTTTTAGTAGACTTCGAGCAAAAACAGTTCTCTGCTGTATCAGATCACCAGCCAGATGCAAACCTCCAGCTTTAACAAAACCAGTCAGTGAGACTTTCCCCAGCGTTGCAGCTCGGAGGAACAGAGAAGTGTACCTTTGCAGTTTTCCCATTTCCATTTCTTTGCACTTTTAGACTATATCATCTAGAAGTGCTCGATGCCCTTGAGTTCATCCACGGAGTGTCTCCTTGAGACATCTGGTCTACCAGGAGCGTCGAGCGTTCTGTCTGAGCAGCAGAGCTCTGCCAGCGGGCCGCCTCCGTCTGTCGCCTCATCTCTCACCCCAGTGCCCCGTCTGCTCCTGGCGCTCTCTTGCCTGCGGAGGGCAGGGCACGCAGGCCAGGGGGAGGAGATGAGCAACCACGGTTCAGCGCCCCACATACACCCTGCCACAAACCTGGCACCCGGGCCGTGGAAGCTCCCTAAACTGGTGGTGAGCCTCACATCAGAGGGAGAAGCAGACTTCAGCACCACCAGCAGCAGCAAAGTAAACCTGTCACCCTCACCCTGAGACACTCACCTCATCGACCCCAAAGCCTCAAGCACCTCAGCCTGGCACAGGCGTCTCCAAGTATTGACTCCAAAGCCCAAAACCCAGAGCACACAGACAATCAGGAGCTAAACTCCTAACATATTGGCCCAAACAGTCAGCATGTCAACAGCTGTGCCACAGGCTCTCTGAACACAATGATATTGATCCTCTGGCTGACAGCATATCAATTGTGGGAAAGATGCCTGTACAGTTAGCAGATCAACATGCTGTATCACAGACCCCTAATTGCTAGCATATCGGCAGTGGTCCCTTCAAACACCTTGATGTGTATCCTAATGTGTCACTTTACTTTTCCAATTTCCTTGCTCAGAAAAGATGCCTATTTAGGGGTTTTGCCTTAAGTTGCATCCATGAAAAAGACATTGAATGCTCCCAAAGCCTCAAAAACAACAACTTGAAGGGAATTGTTGTACCGCTGTATACAAGAAACAGAAGTTTTGTCCAGTCTCAGAAGTGTTTGCTTTAGCGAGCTGTCCCCTGGACACAAATGAGAGCATATGTAGGCCAACACAACATTTGTCATCCCCGTGGAAACATTAAGGACAACCAGAGAAGTCTTGTTAGTGGGTGCTGTGGGAACCATCTGACAGCTGTCTGTGTTGCACTGAGCATACCGTGAGCCACAGTCACCAGAATTAACATAGTGAATCTAATCACAAACTAAACCCATGCAGAACTGGAGAGAGAAGAAGTTTAGGCACCAATTGACTTCCTGGCTCCTCCTCCGAGGTGCTCTGTATTTGGCAGAGAGAGAGCAGCCACTCCTGGTGCAGGTGTCTCCTCGTACACGTGCTGAGCTTGCTCTCCAACCATTCTCTCCCCCACGGGGGGTTTACACTGGAGAGTTTGGAGGGAGAGTGTGACTGGGCTGATGAGAGGATGAAGCGATAGAAGCTAGCGACACTTGAGTGCATGGCATACACATCACTTACAATCTGCCTGATATCAGTAATTAATGATGATGAACAAGCGGTGTGATTTGATCAGCCATGACAAACCCTCTGTGTGGGAATCAGCCAGGTTTTATCAGACTCCATGCTTTGTCAGGAGCCTCTAATGGGCTGATGAATATGTTATTCATCAACATTTGGATGAGCATCCAGGGCGGCCTGCTGCATTGCTGGCTGCACCAGGCTGCCTCTGTCATGCTACAACATAGCAAACCCAGCAGCATGAATACAGGAAGTTCTGTATTCCTGACACTATTTGCTGTAGCCCACTGTGCAGTAGAAATGTCAAATTCATGAAAACAGATCATCTCTGATATTTTAAACAATCGGTGGTATGAAGATTGAAAACAGAGTTAAAAGAAAAAAAGCCACCATCATGCTGTATTTATAACAATCAGAAAGAGTAGTATAGATTATTTTTTCGGGAAGCTTCTGATTTCTGTTTCATCTATTTGTTTCACTGTGTCCATTAGGTAATTGGCATACATTTTAAAGCAAAACAACAGCTAATGGTTATTCAGATGTCTTCCTAATAGTCCATTTGTTGTGTTTGGTATCCTGAGGTTTTAGTAAACAAATCGGTTGTTGAATGAATTGACTGAAACTGTAGACACAGAGAGAGAAAGAGGGAGAGTATAAGGAACTATGGGGAAATGTAGGTTTCATTAATATTCATAATGATGCATAATTAGCATTGCAAAATACAGCAAATTAGTGCAATGCCAAAAACACATTTTAAGGTCCACAAGGCTTAGATACTGGATTGCCCTCCCCTTGTTGCAGAGCTAATTATGAATTGCTTCCATGATTGGGTTACTCAGTGGGAGTTGTGAAAGGATGTCTAGGAAGTGAATCTAGGTTAAAAAAAAGTTGGAGTACAGGATTTTTAGTCTTACCTTATTATTTGGTGTATTTAGGGATTATTTCGATTTATACTATTGTACATAAAACCCTTTACAGGAGAAACGTTTATATTTTGTGGAACTGTTTCCAAGCAGTTTGACAAGCGCATGGGTTTGTATGGGGGAGGATAAGAGACATTGATTAAGGGCCGCTTGATGAATATAAGAGATAGAGATTATTTTTTCTCCTTTTGTCTTCTGGGTCTGCACTTGATTTGTTTATCGGTTTTAGTTTCCTAAATACAAACACTCTTCAACTTCTCCTTATCTGATGTCAAGGAATGATCTGTTTACAGAGCAAATACTGCACCCTTCAATAGGCTCTATCTCCTCACACAGAAGGGAAATGAGCAAGCACAAATGGAGAGCAGCCCTCTACAGTGCACAGTGCGCTTCAATTCAGATTCCTTTAGTTCAATCTAAAACAGGACGCATCTGCCATATTTACCTAGTCACTACCTCTGAGGTCTCTCATGATAGTCATCCATTTACCTCTCTGCCTGCCTACTGGAGTGGAGATACATTGATATCTACCTCACATTCAGACAGACACGTGAAAAAACAAATGATTGTGGGAAAATGAAAAACATTCTGCTTGGGTTGATTTCTCTGCTTTCATCACACATTATTGTGTTTGCCACTGACAGTCAGGCATCTGGAACAAAGGAGTGTGTAGATAGATGAGTCACTCAGTCACACCATTGTGTTGGCTGTTTGATTTATTTTATGACAGAACAACTTTCATCAAAATGTCAAGCTCACATACAGCCAAATTATTTGCCTTTTTAGTCAACATTTTTCCAGGTGTTGCAATGAAGCCACACAGCCTTTAAAGTATCACCAAACAATGGTTGTGGTCTGAACACATGTTGTCTAGGAGGAGCGTCTCTCACATGTACACATATGGGAGGTGTTTTCATCCAGACCATTGCTGTGTGATGGCACTTTCTCTGGTTGGACGGTCAGGTTGATGGGGTCACCTTGGAGACGGCGTGGGGTTATTAAGAGATTAGGGGCGGCAGCTCCCCCTGTGGAAGGTCCCGGTCCGTGGTGTGCCACCGCATGCTCAGACGTTAATTGGCTGCGGTGGCAGAGAGTGCCCTGTCGGTACTGATCCGCATAGAGGCCAAGGGTCGGCACCGTGTGTCCACATTCTGTCATCCTCACCGTCAGCATGAAGGTCGCCAGCGCTCACACGCAAGGCCTGCCGACACCACCGTTGTATAAAGGTGTGCAACGGGAAACCTATGGGTCGGAAGTGACAGAGCCTATAGGGAAGACGGGTGGTTAGACCGTGCCTCATCCCAGTGTCCACCGCGGTCCACTGGAGGGTCACCCTGAAACACTTGGACACACTCCGGATGTGACAGGTGCGAGAAGGTTAGAGAGGGCAGGGTCGAGTTGGGGGGGGGGGGGGGGGCAGTCAAAGAGTTGGTTAGACACGGGGAGGAAACAGAAGACTTCTGGTGATTAAACACTGAGAGGAAGTAGTAGTTTCCAGGGTTGAGACAATTGATGGTGGCCAATGGAGGCGAAGAGGAGGACAGAAGGAAAATAATGTATCTGGGAAACTGTAGGACAGAAACTGTGAATGAGGGAATTGGTAAGAATGAAACTGTTGAGACACCCATTTGTAATCCTATTTTGTAATCACTGGCCAAAGGTCACTGACAGATTTTCGCATTTGAATAAAGACAAAATAATCAAAATTACCTAATGTACACATTTCTGCACAGACGAACTTAGCAAGTAATTCCTTTTGGGGAAACAGTGATAAAAATCTTTTGTTTCGTGATTTTCTCTCAACTGGTTTCAGAAAATGTATTCATGCTGTTTTAACACCTATACCTTTTTATAATCCGTGTTAATTAGCATTTGAAAAATAGATAATTATATATATAATTGCTTTAAAGTTATACATGGTGTTATTGAATACCGTAATAGTATTGCTAATTTACTGGCAGGTGACGTTTGAGGGTTAAATAAGCTATTTTATTTGTTCCAAACGTACAAACCCCAAGAGCTGTTCACATTTGCATTCTCCATCCCCTAGAAATAAAATTCAGCCTTTTAAGTGGGAGTCAATTATAAAAACTAGGTTCTAGGCAAGGTTCAAGAAAACTAAAAACAAATGTGAAGAGAATCAACAACTTTGTTTGAACCATATCATCAAAGTATTGGAGAGATTATTGAGACTATGCAGACAGTAGGAGGGCTTTAAAAGATCACTCCCCCAATCTTTAAACTTTGCATATTTATTTTTAAACATTTCCAGCGTTGTTAAAGGGAACGTCAGGATTGTATAATGATCTGTTGTAAGTAATACACATTCAGAAGCAAACCCTCATATATTATTTACAGAAGCACTCAAAAGCAAAGAGCATATGTAGTTCTGTATGCAGCTCATCATTAGAGTAAGCCCACTCATACACCCACGCCTGACAAAGCCCTGGAGGTGGGCATTTAACTCAACTTTCAATTTCCATTTCAATTCAACTGACACCATGTAAAGTACACACCACCACCATAACCACCTTCAAATACACAAGCATCCAACAGATACACAGATACACCTTTAGCTCTCAGTGTGCCTGGTTACGCAAAGATATAAATATCAGCTAAACTCGCCTATCTCTCTCTTTTTCATTCTCCCTTTTCCCTTCCCCTCTCTTTCTCTCTCTCTCTCTCTCTCTCTTTCCATCGTTTTTTTAAGCATATGTAAACTTAGTACAGAGGGAATGTTTATGAGGCTCCCTAATGTGCAAATATATTGTCAGAGTGTCAGCAGGAGAGGGTGAGCCCAGATGTTTTCTCCCAGGACAGAACAGACATCATGTCCAACAGAGGGAGTTCACAGAACCTTTCTATTATGACAAGAATATGTCGTCTAGTCCTTATCACCCTTCCACGCCTCGTGATAACACCTTTACATCAGAGCGCCCTGGCAGTCATGCACCGATCAGTGATCATGGTTTGCTAAGTTTGCTCTTGCCTTCTACCAGAAGGAACAACAACTTTCTGTTTGACTTCCAGGCTCTTTATAACAAGGGAGCCTCTTTCTTTTTAATCTGTTAAATATGGCCCTTTCAAGGACCTGAATACATTGGCACATCACGTAAAGCTATGTATTGTCCAAATCATTGTGCTCTGTTAGAATACCCTGGTGCCGGTGATTTGCCCTGTAGCAGCAGAGCTTGAGAATAGCCTTAGGGGGAGAGGTGGCAGGATAATTACTATCCAGTCGGCAGACATGAAACAAGCCACCGTCTGTAGAGCACCACAAACATGAACAGAATAACCCTGGTTTAAATACCACTACAGGGGCTAAATTGCTCCCTTTAACAAGTATGTCAGAATAAACAACTTGCATCATAGTTTCCACTCCAATGATGTGCAGGAGGAAGGTGTGGGTAGCTAATGCGGGAGAGGGAAAGGGAGAAATACTTGATGAGCTAATGAGAGCTCTGACCCCTCAGGCTAGAAACAAATGAAAAGAGTTTTTAGGACATATCAACGCCTCCCCAATGCCCTTTCTGTGTTGGAAATTACAGGCTTGGGTTGACCTACGACATCACATTTTCTTTTGAAGTCATTCTCTTCACATCCACTGGTTGTGTGAGGCTCACTAGGAATCATGATAATGGTGGTAATTAAAGAAGTACTGAAGTCATAGTAATTGGTCTCGGTAAGAGCAGCTATGTGCTGGCAGAAAAAGTTTTAGTAGATAGATCAGCATAATGACCAGCATCATTCTTTCCATAATACGGTCTCTCACACAATACTTCCCAGACAATCACATGCAGTAAAGTAAAAAAACGAAAAAGCTGTAAAGTCTTCAGTTGTTATTATACCTGAACATGTTTTGAACTAACTGTAAGTATTAGCTTGTCAATTGTAATGTCAGATGCAATGGTAAGGCATGCTGATCCAAGACCAGTAATTGGGGTTCTTCTGTCCAGTCTTTCCAGAGAGGCTGGACAGAGGTGTAATGATGACAGTGCAGTGGGACAGCAGCATGGAGGCTTCAGCATTTATACAGCCTTTCAAATGTCAGCCAGGCCCTGCTGCCAGAGCCTGCTCTATTATTTACCACTTTCCCTCTGCTGGATGCTCACTAATGTAAGTCAAGACAGAAAAATAAGATAACAATTTTATGCGTGGGGAGAGCAGATAGCTCTGACATTTGTGGCAGGAATTGAAATGCTTTTTTGTTTGTTATGGTTGCTGTTGTTTTGTTGTTGCCTTTTTTTCCCCCACAAAAGGCCATCAGAGCCTTAAAAGCCAACCTTAACAATATTGTCAATAAATTCCTGCACAGACTAAAGTGTTGCCTTCTCTCCACCACTTAATGCCCTTTAGAGGATATAAAACGCCATGTCCCCCTGCCAGAGAGCTGGCTTCATGTTGTATAGTATTGTTGTTCTCTTGTTTAGTTCTTAAAGTAAAAATATGTCTCTGCTGATCTAGAAACATCCTTCAGTTGTTCATGACATCTCCAGCCTCAGGTTTCTCAGAAAGCACCAAGTCACCATGTTACTGTTCTTTCTTTGTTGAAGAATACTTTCTCAAAAATACTTGCAAAACAATGGCCTCTGATAGTTTCACATGTAATGCTACAGCCTTTTAGACTTGAAATTCTTCAGACTATATTGTTCTGTGTCCAGGGTGATCAGGTAGGTCATCCTATACTGTCTGAATCATACCAGTAACACGAATACCCTACAGCAACTATGCTTAAAAAAAGAACAAATGCTTGTCATCTCACTCACTGCAGTGATTTGGAAAACTAATTAAAGTTTTCCCTTACACAGCCCCCTGAAGCTTTCAGTGTTCTGCAGAGAAGGTAGGGGAGGCGAAGGTTAGGAGGGGAGAAGAGAGGAGGGGAGGGGAGAGAAGGGGAGGGAAGGGGAGGGGAAAACAGTCCCCCAAGCCGCTTAAGGCTTGTTTGTTAAGAGAGTGCCATTTGGTTAACTCAAACAAGAATCAGTCCTTTAATCTATTGTAGGTTGATGAACCAAACGCAGAGGAGATGTGTTGTGTTTGTTTGGCTCTCATTTCCCAGACAGCTAAACGCGTGGCACAGTGAAGGTTTACATTGCTTACTGAGGAGTTTCTCAGTGTAAGGCATCTGCGTGATTAAATTGAAGAACAATCCATTTTTTCTGCCATCCCAAACTGTGCCTTATGTCTATGCAGGCTTGGCTGACCTGCATATTTGTGTGGACTAGCTAAGTCAATCTCATGCACATAAACAGGTGGCAGTTTAAGTTTCTCTTCCAAATCTTTATTGTAACTTCTTTAGCGTTCTATTGAGCTAATTCATGGTTTATGCATAGCAAGTAGCAGCTCCCCTCACAGATATTAATGAGATATGGAATTTAGATTCTGTAATCCTCTTTCACAGGCATGCTATAATATTTAGAAATTAGAACAATTAGTCTTGCATTTAACATTCATCATTGTGGACAACAAAACATTGTTTCTGGATTGACTTTCCAAAGAAATGGTTTTACTTAGCATTCCTGATCAGTAGTTTCATATCCAGCCTCAGCAGCTGCCTAAGGGAAGGATATGTTCCCTTTCCCCATATCTGGACTTCATTTTAAGATTATGTTCGGGGTGCATAATTATGACACTTGTTAAACCCCCTATGCAAAAATGGCGCCAAATGGGAGAAAATATCCTTGGCAGGGATCCAAGTCATTAGAATCCATGATGATAGTTTATGGGATTGGCTTTTTTATTAGCTCTCACTGTTTACTATACAGCAGAATAAAAAGATTACAGTAATAACTTATAATTACTTGTGAGTCTAGCCAATAATTCAGCATCTTGGAGTGAGGGGGGTGAATTAGGTTGGTGGCTCACAGCATTGGGCAGCAGTCTCAGAGGTGAACACAGGCCACTCCAGCTGTCACACCAAGGTCATGATTTATTCCTTTCTCTGTCCATTTCCTGGTGTGTACCTGAGGAGGTGAGTGGTGTGGACACTGCAGAGGAGCTCAGGTAACCAGAGGGTCTGCTCATCTAATAACCCAGTAAAAACAAGCTCAACAGCAGGGTCTCATCTCCACATCGGTGTATGAGAGGGCTGACACAATGGGTAACACACAGGACTGCCTCTTCTGAACGAGCACTTATGACATGCTGAATGTGAGTGCTGAGTGACAGCTCTGTGAGCTGTCACTCCCACGCAGTATGATTCATTACAAAAGTGTTTCCATCTATTGAGTTTTGTGAAAGAAATTTTGGGCCTATGTACAATGAATGTGTTTTAGGAGAAGTTTACAGTTGGTTAAGAAGCTTGATACAATGAATGTTGATTCAACTCCATTTGGTAGAGATGCCATTTGCAGTTTTATGACACCTAACTAGGAGACGTGAAGTCTAAGAGACGGGAAGTCTGGGTGACCTGAGAGAGTTCTTGTCACCTGAGGGGAAGAGACAGTAGGTCTGAAGACAATGTGGATTCAACTGTATTGTTCTAAGGATTTAACCAATGACAGAAGAGATTTGGTATAGCTGCATGTCTGTAGGATGGACCAATGACTTTTGAGAACTGTCGTATCTATAAAATGGTCTGTTGAAGAATGTTCTGGGGGTTCAGGGCCATCAGCTGGGTAGTGCTGGTGGGCTGGATTCTCCCGGTTCCATTCTAGAATGCTAGATGGAGCTGTATGGAATTGTCTTTGTGTTATTGTCTTATGTTTGTGTGTCGATGATGTTATGTTGATAACGTTATAATGTTTAAATCTACGTCAAATAAACATTAACTCTGTACTTCACCCGACTTCAGCTTAAACGATTGATTCTCTAAAAAACTTCCACAACAGTTTTTAGTAAATATGGTTTTCCTCGTTTACCAAAACCCAATCATTCATTATTTTATGGATGTATTTTATTGATATTTTATGGCCCTTCTGTAGGAGGTGAATGCTGTTGTATCTGCCCATCAGAGTGACAGGAACAACTCCAAACTTGTTTTCAAAGAACTCCGACTGAAGGCCAACCTTCAACCTCTAAGGACCATTTATAGTGTAAACAGAGGGGAGGAAAAGCCACATAGTTGTCTGAGGCATGGGTGGAAAGGCTACAGAATCATGCAGAATTAATCAAGTCTTGATTATCCACCCAAAGCCTGACTGTTCTCTTTCCTCATTGAGCTGTGTGGATCCTCAGGTGAACTCCATCCAACTCTATAATTAAGAATGCCTGTCCATGTGTGATATTGTTTCTCATTCCCCAGATCTATCTTAACAGAAACAAGTGTGTTGGTGCCCCTGTGTATGCTGTGTATGCGTCTTTGTGCGTGTGTCTGTGTGTATACATGTGTGCATGTTTGATAAACCTGGCTATCTACTGATCGTTAACTGCAAAACCTCCAGTTTTACCTCTGCAGTGACATCTGTTGGACAATGCAGGAAACAAGTACACCAGTCAAGCTGGATAAGATAGAATATTATACATGACACATTAGCTTTGAGAAATACCACGTAATAAAGGACTTTGTCCTTTGGGACAGGTGCTCTGATATTCCCCTTAGCTGTTGCTTTAGTTTCCTTCTTCTTTCCCTTTTGCATCAACACACGGAATGACTGCTTGAAAACATTTCCTATTGTCCTCTGTCTGGTGTCATGAGTACTGGCATGCACATCTGTGTGTCCTGTGAGTCCTGCTGAGGAAGTTGAGGTTCAAAGGTCAGTTATTTGTGACCTGACAGCAGTGTTCTACAGGGTCAGACACATGACCAGAGACAGTTCAGAACAACCGTACATTTATAATACAGCACGTCAGCAAGTCAATACACTGTCTGATGATCCATCTCATTATGCGTGTGTGTGTGTGTGTGTGTGTGTGTGTGTGTGTGTGTGTGTGTGTGTGTGTGTGTGTGTGTGTGTGTGTGTGTGTGTGTGTGTGTGCCGGCGTGTAGGTGACTGTGGGTGGGTGTTGAGAAGACAATGAGCCACCAAACACATGTACCATCATAGTTAATTAATTACAACATAAATATTGTATTACTTTTAGACAGAAAAGTCAATCCTTCGGGATATTCAAACATTCCCATAATTTATACACAGTGAATAATTCTGCGAGTGATATTCTTCCTTTCAAGACGGACACATACAGTTCGTTCATTCACACTCAAGGCACACACACATGCGCACACACACACACACACACACATCTTTCCACACACATGCACGCACACACATGCACACACGTACTCACTCACACAGACACACATGCACACACATCTATTTTTGACAGGAAGTCTCATAGGCGGTGTGGAGGGGAGAGCTGTGTGACAGGCTGGGCAGGGGACGTGGGGGTGGGTTGGCTAGATCTCAATATGGCTCTGGGGCTTCTTTCCCTGCCATGCTTTATGGTTAAGCAGCCAGCAAATTGGAAAAGTGGCTTTATCTAATTAGAAAACACATTCCTTTAGCGAGCAGTCCCCCAGGCAGAATCATCATTATTTAAGCCTGCTGGCCTTGAGAGGGAGGCAGTACAATTCAGATACATATCTAATGTTGGCCATGGTAATGGTAATGCTGCTCATTGGACATACACACCACACAATTAGTGGATTTTTATACTTTCTTTCCTCCCTCTGAGAATTCATCATCATTCACTCACCTCCTTTTCTGCCTTTGTTCCTGCTGTCCCTCTGTAGTCTATCGGCCATGTGTGCTCTCCAAAACATTCTTACCCATGTACAAATATGGTCCAGTATTCTGTGGTGTCTTAGATCACCATTGGATGGTTTTCTAACCCTGACCAGAGAAGGCCCACTGAGGGTCAATATGGGGACACAAACCTCCAGAATCAGGATGGGCAGTCATAAAATTGGCTTAAGAGCTTTTACGTAATCCTTTAGAGGCCTTGACAACACAAACCACACAACATCCAGCTGGACGTAATGAAGGGCACAGGGTTATCAAGGTAAAATGAGATTAACACAGAAAAGTTAGAATCCCTGTTGAACTCTTACTTCAGCTCTGGTACATTGTGACTTTGTGTGGCAAGTTGCCATGAAAACAGAGGCCAAGGCACACAGGGATTAAGGACAGGAGATCAGGACAGACAAACATCATCAGCTGTCATAGTGACCCTGAGAACACATCACATCAGAATCAGAATCAGAATCATGCAACCATAGACACTGTATATGGCACACATGAGCTACGTGCTTACCATTCTAAATATGGGTTCAAAAAACTGAGCCAAAAGGTAAAGGTATGTGTGTATAGTTTGTGTGTGTGCCTGTGTATGTGTGATGTGTTTGTACAGGGAACAGTATCTCCTTGTCTCTAGCTCCTGTGAGCATCCCTCACGCCCAACACTGCTAATGAGGCCTCTGGGAATGGACACAGAGGTGTGTGTGTCGACAGACAGATTCATTAAAGCTAGAAGTGTGTGTGAGTGTGTGATTGTGTGTGTGTGTGGTCATGAACATGTTTGTTGATAGTGATATCCTTGATATCCTTTGTTGTCAGCAATTCGTTTTCAAGGGGAGTTTGATGGAGACTAGAGAGGTTGTTTGTGATGTCCCCATCTTATAAGAAGGGTAGCAGTGTTGTTTCTGTGTGTGTGTGTGTGTGTGTGTGTGTGTGTGTGTGTGTGTGTGTGTGTGTGTGTGTGTGTGTGTGTGTGTGTGTGTGTGTGTGTGTGTGTGTGTGTGTATTTGCGTGTGTGTGGACAACTGTTTGTCCAGATGTGCATGCAAGCGTGCTGCATTTTGTGCTGCACACAAAAGTATTGTATAAGTACAAGTACGGTCTAGGAAATCTTGGTTTGAAAGAGCACTTTAAAGCAACAAATTGCAAGGATAAACTCAGGACACACAAATGTAGACAGTCATGCCATCGGAGGAAATCATAACACTGGAGATCAGTTCACCGGTGTCTGAAATTGTCCTCATTTTTCCCTAATTGATCTTTTGGTGCCCTCCTCAGCTCACCTCACTATAAGCCTGCGTGTCATTCCCCTCCTGAGTCCTCGCCAGATGTGTTTTCACCATTACATCCCCGTTAAACAGTCCCCTTCCAGGAACACATTAAAGCTCCATGAAAATACGTTGTGGAAGCTTTTAGGAGATCTCAGCATTCTCCTTTCCTTCTCCTATATCTCTAAATTATTTTGCAGATGTTTAGCAAATGAAAACCATAATGTATTTCACTTGAAAAATGCCAGGCCAAACAGAGAGTGGTCTGCTGATGTGTGTGAATGTGTAGGAGAGGATGGCCGATGCTTTGATCATTTCTGTTCTACTGGACACGTTCTCGAGAACCTGTGTTTCTGCTTAGAGCAAAACACTCCTTGTCACATTAAGAGGGTGGGGGAGTAGGGAAGAGAAAAAAGAGAGACAGGAAACAAGTGTTGTTCACAGTGAAGGGGAAGTAACATGTTATGTTATTTTTCTCCCACAAAAGCTTCCTGTGTTTATATGCAGGTTTTGTTTAGCAGACTGTGAGTTTCTTCTGCTCCTCTGGCAGATTGCAGGACACCAGCCCAGAGGAACTGTGTCACAGAGCTGTTTCATGGTCGCACACTCCCTTATACGTTACCAGGAAGTAAATAGCCGTATTCTCAGCTGGAGTTTTATACAAATACTAAGTGGAAAAGGCTCAAAGAGAATATTCTATTTCAGGGTGGAAATTCTCAGTCTACTCTTGTTTACCAAAGTGATTGTTTATTTCTGGAAATTAGCAACACTGTTTGCTGTCTGGGGCTCTCTTAATTTCCCCCACTGTCAACACCCGGAAACCCATCAAAGTTCAATAACACAGTGCAACCTGGAGCAAAAGCAGCTGATATTGAAATTGAAAGACCATGAAATGAATATTTACATTGAGAAGGCAGGAGACAGGGATTTAGTCAGTGGCCCAGAGGACGAAGCTTCGAGGGGTGAGGGGGGTTGGGTGGAAGAGAGGGGTGAGGGGGTTGGGTGGAAGAGAGAGTGATATGGAAAAATTCTAGTGGCACTGTGTAGATTTGAATAGTCAAGAGATGGCGGTTACAATAAATTTATTTTGCTTGTACAAATCAAGATTTAACAAAGTACTTTGTGATCAGTCATAACGAAGGAGGTGCTAGCCACAGGTCGTTCGCCAGAGTGATACAGAACAACCCCAAAACCCTGCCTTATATAAACTTTAGATCAAATGGTTATTCTGAACTCTGTGATTGGTCAGCACTGCTCAGTGACAGTGACTTCATATCAAGTTCCCACGGTTCTTTATTGTGGCCTCTCTCCCCAAACCAGTAGATAGTAAAACCACAGGGGTTCACCAGTCAAATGGTCAACTGTCCTTTGTGTGGGCCACTTCAAACAAGTCTAGAGGAAGGGTCAGAGCAGCAGATCACAATAACAATACAGTTGAATCCACATTTGTCTCCAGACCAACTGTCTCTTCCTCCCCAGGTGACAAGAACTCTCTCAGGTCACCCAGACTTCCCGTCTCCTAGTTATAAAACTGCAAATGGCATCTCTACCAAATGTAGTTGACTCTTAATCAACTTTAGACTTCCGTTAAAACACATTCCTCATATATGAAACACACACATTATAACTGTATTCCAAAATTTCCATGACAGAGGAGTGAGGCAAGGAATTAGGGGGAGGAAGGTACAGAACACCTCCAATTCCATGGAGCAAAACACCAAAGAGCACATGCTATATGAAGGTAGTACTGGAGGTGTTAGAAAGCAGATCTTGTGACAGACTTTCAACTCAATGAAGAGCTAATAAAAAAAAAACTGGTGGCTGAGACATGGTTCAGAAGCAGAAGGAGAAATATTGAAATAGCGTCTGAAGACAAAATGGGGCATCCTGTCACACACATAGACTTATACTTGATTCTTCAATGATGATCTTCTCTGAGGAATCGATTAAAAACTCTTCCATTGTCCTGCCTATTCACAGCAGAATTAACATGCAAGAGAAAATTAATTATGCACTGCCATGATTAAGTTTTTGCTTCTAATTGCTACAATTTCAGGCTTGAGGAAGTTTAGATTGGCCAATTTATGGGGAGGTTAATGGGTTCCTATTATGGCTAGATTCCTCATCGGCATTGTGACTGGGACTGAACAACACAGGGAGGAACAGCTTTGAAAACAAATGACAACTTACTCCCTGAAACTCATTCTGAGAAACATAACATTCTATACTTTTCAGAACAAAACTAAAACTTTGAAAGACAATGAATTTAAAGGATCCCTGTCTTTAAAGTATACTTCTGTCCTCATTTTAAGGAGTACAGAGTATACAGGTGACCAAACAGTATCCACTTCTCCTTTCATGACCACAGTACAATATACCTACATCTTAACCACCAGTAATGTCAGTTCAGCGGACTCAGTTAATTAATGCTTAACCATTGCCTGGTAAATTGTGAAAATAGGAAAACCATTGATATATTTTAACATTATAACAATAATAGGCCCAGAAGCTGAAGGCCACTTCTGCAGTGCAATTGTTTACTAGTCTGTTCTGGGCATGGAAGTCTAACTAGCACATCTGAATGCGACTTACTGCTGGAATTGTCATGGACTTGTGTCAGGATCTAGCTATGAAACCATAGAAAGGCCTGCTTTATTTAGCTGACAGTCTTGTGTTCAGATATGCTGATGGAGACACTGTAGATGCAGTAGGAATCGTGATCAACTCTCAACAAAACTGACCTTCTGGTGTGGCAGCAGAGGATTTTATTCCTGTTATTTATTTATTTCTTGGCTTAAACTTTGGGGGTCACTGGAGCGCAAAATTACTGTGCAAATATACATTATTCACAACATGACAGATGTATTGTCTCCATAGAAACTGGACCCTATTTTCTGTTGTTAAGGCAATTACCAGACAATAAGGTCAAGAAAAGTAGGAGAATAACTGAAACGAAATGGAGGTGTGTGAAAGGAAATCTAGACAGTGTGTGAAAGTGTGAAAGAAACAACTTAAGAGTTGATGAAGACATCTGAAGGAAGGGAGAGAATGAGGTAACAGCCTGGTGCTAGAAATGCTTTGCTCCAATGTTGACCATCAACCTTATATTTATTCAAAGAAAAAAGTTTTTACGTTGGGGTTCACCCCGGTGAACGAGAGGGTAGCCTCCCTCCGCCTTCGGGTGGGGGGACGGGTCCTCACTGTTGTTTGTGCTTACGCACCAAACAGCAGCGCAGAGTACCCATCCTTTTTGGAGTCTCTGGGGGGGTGCTGGAAAGCGCTGCTCCCGGAGATGCCCTCGTCCTCCTGGGGGACTTCAACGCTCATGTGGGCAATGACAGTGAGACCTGGAGGGGCGTGATTGGGAGGAACGGCCCCCCCGAACTGAACCCGAGTGGTGTTTTGTTGTTGGACTTCTGTGCTAGACACGGCTTGTCCATAACGAACACCATGTTCAAGCATAAGGGTGTCCATATGTGCACTTGGCACCAGGACACCCGAGGTCTCAGTTCGATGATAGACTTTGTAGTCGTGTCGTCGGATCTGAGGCCGAATGTCTTGGACACTCAGGTGAGGAGAGGGGCGGAGCTGTCAACTGATCACCACCTGGTGGTGAGTTGGCTACGATGGTGGGGGAAGACGCCGGTCAGGCCTGGCAGGCCCAAACGTAATGTGAGGGTCTGCTGGGAACGGCTGGCAGAATCCCCTGTCAGAAGGAGCTTCAACTCCCACCTCCGGGAGAGCTTCGATCATGTCTCGGGAGGGGGCCGGGGACATAGAGTCCGAATGGGCAATGTTCCGGGCCTCCATTGTTGAGGCGGCTGACCGGAGCTGCGGACGCAAGGCGGTCGGTGCATGTCGCGGCGGTAACCCTCGGACCCGGTGGTGGACACCGGAGGTGAGGGAAGTCGTCAAGCTGAAGAAGGAGGCCTATCGGACTTTGTTGGCTGGTAGGACTCCAGAGGCAGCTGATGTGTACCGGCAGGCCAAGCGGAATGCGGCTTTGGCGGTCGCGGAGGCAAAAACCCGGGCGTGGGAGGAGTTCGGCGAGGCCATGGAGAATGACTTCCGAACGGCTTCAAAAAGGTTCTGGACCACCATCCGGCGACTCAGGAGGGGGAAGCAGTGCACTGTCAACGCTGTATATGGTGGGGATGGTGCGCTGCAGACCTCCTGGGGGACGTCCTGGATCGATGGAAGGAATACTTTGAAGACCTCCTTAATTCCAGAGCACCTGGTGGCTGAGCGGTTAGGGAATCGGGCTCGTAATCTGAAGGTTGCCAGTTCGATTCCGTGCAAAATGACGTTGTGTCCTTGGGCAAGGCACTTCACCCTACTTGCCTCGGGGGGAATGTCCCTGTACTTACTGTAAGTCGCTCTGGATAAGAGCGTCTGCTAAATGACTAAATGTAAATGTAAATGTAATGTAAATTCCACCAACACGCTTTCCGACGTGGAGGCAGAGTCTGGGGACATCTGCACACCTCGAGGACCCTGAGGCGAGCGAGGAAGTTTGTGGCCGACTCCTCCCACCCTGGACACTCCCTGTTTCAGTCACTCCCCTCCGGCAGAAGGCTGCGGTCCATCAGGACCAATACCTCACGCCACAAAAACAGTTTCTTCCCTTCCGCTGTTGGCCTCTTCAACAAGGCCAAGGGACCACACTGACTCTAATGACTTCCTGCTTAAAACACACTGCTTTTTGCACTGCATTACTAAATTGTATCTTGTACATTTGTATTTTTGTAATATTTGTATTTTTGTATTTTTATATTGTAATTTACGGCAATTTATATTTTATTTTATTGTATATTTAATTCAATTCTAATCCCACTTAGTACTGCTAGTTTATGTACCCTTAGTATAGATAGTCCACATATTTAAATTTTAGGTCCCTATATGTTTATTGTATGCACCTTCCTGCCAAAGCAAATTCCTTGTCTGTGCAAACTTTCATGGCGAATAAATCCCATTCTGATTCTGATTCTGATTCTGATCGGGGGGGGCCCTTCTATCTCTGGGGCTGAGGTCGCCGAGGTGGTTGAAAAGCTCCGCCGTGGCAGGGCCCCTGGGGTGGATGAGGTCCGCCCGGAGTTCCTTAAGGCTCTGGATGTTGTAGGGCTGTCTTGGTTGACACGACTCTGCAACATTGCGTGGACATCGGGGACAGTGCCTCTGGACTGGCAGACCGGGGTGGTGGTTCCCCTCTTTAAAAATGGGGACCGGAGGGTGTGCTCCAACTTTAGGGGGATCACACTCCTCAGCCTCCCTGGGAAAGTCTATTCAGGGGTTCTGGAGAGGAGGGTCCGTCGGATTGTCGAACCTCGGATTCAGGAGGAGCAATGTGGTTTTCGTCCTGGCCGTGGAACTGTGGACCAGCTTTACACCCTCGGCAGGGTCCTGGAGGGTGCATGGGAGTTCGCCCAACCAGTCTACACATGTTTTGTGGATTTGGAAAAGGCGTTCGACCGTGTACCTCGGGCGCTCATGTGGGGGGTGCTCCGGGAGTACGGGGTACCGGATTCCCTGATCGGGGCTGTCCGGTCCCTGTACGACCGGTGCCAGAGTTTGGTCCGCATTGCCGGCAGTAAGTCGAACTTGTTCCCGGTGAGGGTTGGACTACGCCAGGGCTGCCCTTTGTCACCGATTCTGTTCATAACTTATATGGACAGGATTTCTAGGCGCAGCCAGGGCGTTGAGGGGTTCCGGTTTGGTGACCTCAGGATCGGGTCTCTGCTTTTTGCGGATGATGTGGTCCTGATGGCTTCATCGGGCCGTGACCTTCAGCTCTCACTGGAGCGGTTCGCAACCGAATGCGAAGCGGCTGGGATGGGAATAAGCACCTCCAAACCTGAGGCCATGGTTATCGACCGGAAAAGGGTGGAGTGCAATCTCCGGGTCGGGGAGGAGATCTTGACCCAAGCGGAGGAGTTCAAGTATCTCGGGGTCTTGTTCACGAGTGAGGGAAGAATGGAGCACAAGATCGACAGGCGGATCGGTGCGGCGTCGGCAGTGATGCAGGCTCTGCATCGGTCCGTCATGGTGAAGGAGCTGAGTCGAAAGGCGAAGCTCTCTATTTACCAGTCGATCTACGTTCCTACCCTCACCTATGGTCACGAACTGTGGGTAGTGACCGAAAGAACGAGATCGCGAATACAAGCGGCCGAAATGAGTTTTCTCCGCAGGGTGTCCGGGCTCTCCCTTAGAGAGGGTGAGAAGCTCGGTCATCTGGGAGGGGCTCAGAGTAGAACCGCTGCTCCTCCGCGTCGAGAGGGGCCAGTTGAGGTGGCTCGGGCATCTGATAAGGACGCCTCCTGGACGCCTCCCTGGTGAGGTGTTCTGGGCACGTCCCACTGGGAAGAGGCCCCGGGGAAGACCCAGGACACGCTGGAGGGACTATGTCTCTCGGTTGGCCTGGGAACACCTCGGGGTCCCCAAGGAAGAGCTGGTGGAAGTGGCCAGGGAGAGGGAAGTCTGGGCCTCCCTGCTTAGGTTGCTGCCCCCGCGACCCGACCCCCGGAAAAGCGGAAGATGATGGATGAATGGAAAAAAGTTTTTGAAATCCTGTGGACATTAGGTAAGTACTTGTTAGAAACTGACAAATCAGCATGGCCTTTCTCACTAACTGACATTTCAGCCCTTATCTCTGCCAGATATTTCTGACCCCCCTCATGCCCCCACCCCGACCTCCCTCTACCCCCAACACACACACATACACACACACACACACACATATATACACACACAGGTCCAAACACTTACAGACACACACCCCTCTCCATCAGAGACACAGCATTATCTGAGCTGGGCTGTCTGG
Organism: Osmerus eperlanus; assembly: GCF_963692335.1. NCBI lineage: Eukaryota > Metazoa > Chordata > Actinopteri > Osmeriformes > Osmeridae > Osmerus > Osmerus eperlanus. Next base: position 13,469,611 of record NC_085021.1, read on the forward strand.
TCAGCTAAGCCGTAAAGTCATGAAAAGCTTGCATGGATCCGACAGCCGCAACTATGACATTTCAGCTCCAACTGTTTTTCCATTAATGTTCCCCTGATGGGACTAAGCCCAGGTTATTCTCCTCCACCAGCCTCCACTCACAACACACTGAACACAATGAACCCCATGAAGACAAAGAGCAGACGCAAAGATGCTGCATTATATTTTCTAAAATCTTCACCTCTCTCTTTTCATTTCACTCCCTTCTCCATTCACTCTTTTAAACTCACTTCCCCCCACCCCCACAACTCTTTCTCGCTTCTTTCCCTCTCTTCAATCTGGCATTCCATAGATAATCTTTGTGCGAATAGGAGAATAAGGTAGAGAGGGAGAAAAATGAAAGACACTCAGAGTTAAGGTGAATCAAGCAGATACAGTACCGTAAAAAAGATTTAAGGGAAATGTACCTGCTCACCCACCATTCATTTTCCAATCCCTAGCCTTCGCATCGCCTCAATCTCCCTCCATTAGGCCCCAGATGTATTCCCTAGCTTGTGAAGCTGCAGCATCAAGCCACCATTTTCACCTTTACACCTCTTACTTACTTCACACTCACAGTCTCACAGGGAAAGGACAAAATGTGGAGATAGGGACAGGACTGAATGTTCCTATTGCAGTCTGCGGGTGAAATTACATTCTCTTCCACAGTCTAGTTACCACAATCCAGAGTGATTATCTTCTTCTTTCCCATGACTGACAATCCTCATGTTCATCACCACAGCCAGACTCCACACGTCTGTGCTTCCAAATGTTCTACCTCAAAGGATAATCACAATACTTTATGTGTAAAATATTACATTACATGGTTCACTGTGCAGACATCATGATTGGTTCATAATACTATATGAAAAGAAAATAGAGCAACCAGTTCCAGGGTATCAGAATGTCTTTGTGTGAACCAATCATAAAGTGAGTTTTATTTACTGTTAACATTAAAATGTTGCATGGCAGGGGGATTAGTTGTCACCCCCTCTGTCTGCTAACGTGTCTCTAATCGTAGTTTATACTGTGGAGGTTCGAGCAGGGAGGCTGGTATCCCTGGGTTGTTTTCTCACTTAAAGTTTATTCAGATATAGCACCTGTCATCTCCACACCCACACAAGCATAATCACAAACCAGAAAACCCCCTTGGAAATTATATCTTAAGCGTCACTTTCATGTGGAAAGTGTTGTATTTTTTTCGTGTGAGTACAGGTTGTGCACGTATGTGTGTGTTGGTGCGTGGGTGAGAGAATCGAATTAAACACATTTGAGAAAAGAAGGTAACAGTTTATTTCAATCAACATGTTTTGGGGGAAATTCTCTCACTTGTTCACAACCAAGCCTCAGCCTGTCAATCGTTTGATAGACCACAGCAATCCTGGCAGAGGCTGGCAGAGGCTGGGAGAGGCTGGGTGAGGCTGGGAGAGGCTGGGAGAGGCTGGGTGAGGCTGGTTGAGGCTGGGAGAGGCTGGGCAGCCAAACTTAAGATCCCCCCCTGACACGGCTGGCCTCTGAAGGAACACATCCTGCCTTGGGTGATCTCACCTGGGGCTAGCTATGGCCTTATCTCTGCCTGCTCTGATTTAACACCAGCGAGGGAGGGTGGGAGGGAGGGAAAGAGGGAAAGAGGGAAAGAGGGAGGGCTAGGCTCAGGAGTGGCCTATAAAAGCACTGACTTCTGAGTTCCATGCTGATGGGTAATGAAAAGTTCAGTCCTGGGGTTGTGGTGGGAGGGGGCTTTCTCATCAGACCAGCGGGATGATAATAAAGAAGGAATGGATGTGATTGACTGAGCATGTGATGGCAGTGCAGGTGGGTAAAGGGCTGACAGGGTTCACACAGGGTCAGAACTGGTTAATGGAAGTGAAGTGAAGCACTCAAGTAGCGCCAAATCATACAGAAAAATTGAATTATATTCAATTAGCCTTTTCATTGAATCAAGCACTTTCACTGCATGTTGTCCAAAACAGCAACATCCATGTAACACACAGTGGGCCTAGAGCTGCTGTTCCATTACTGTTGCAGACAAACATACACACACACACGTAGGCCTACACTCAAATACACACATACAAAGCATGGAAATACAGACAGACAGATGGAGGTTTTTCTAGCTATCCCATTACATCCACTTGGAGGTCTTGCTCTCTCAGTCTCCCTCACACTTGTCATTCTTCTTCGTGCCATTCCTCACAGTACTGAACATCAAAGTGAACTAAATAAACGAATGATCAAAAATGTTCCTTGGTTGCCTTGGTAACCAATTACCCTGTATTTTGTGAATAACATCGACGATAATTGCAGCATCATGCCAAGTGATGAGCATAGTTAAATCCCCAGTCTGAAGATCGAGGGTCAGGGTGACTCTGGAGATTCACTCCAGAGTATGGGCTGTTCCCACAGAACTGCGGTTTGTCTGCCTTCTGACAGGCTGGTGGGAAGCAAACATGCCAGGAAGGTCAGAGTTGTAGTACACTCACTGGAAATGCCTTTTTCTAAAGTCAAACTGAAGCGTTGACATTTCAACTCAAGGGGAACAGTCGTCCCTCTTCTTATTTAGTAACAATACTATTGCCCTCTATGCTCCTAAATTGAACGCTAAACACATTATTAGGGGTTTTCACTCTTTATGGTGCTGAAAGCTACAAAATGTATTGACTGAGAAAGAGTTTTCAACATTCTCCGTTTGTTTTCATGTTTTCATAATTGTGATCAATAAGCATTAAGAACTGAAAGTAAGCTCTCATAAAACCTCTCATAAAACATCTGTCTGTTCTGCAAACCGCAGAAAAAAATGTATTCTGCGGCCCTATTCTGAGGACCACTTTTTCTTGAAAGTGGACCACTTTTTCTTGAAAACTCTAGCTGGAAGCCTACCTTCCCTACTAAAAAGTATTTTTAGCTCAGTGATGACTGCCTGCACATTTTGCACATTTTCACCTTTGCAGCAAACAGCACTTCAGAAAGTTAATTCTTTGACCCATTAAATTAGTCAGAGACCTCTTAAATGAAGCGATTCAGAGAGAGTGCTAGCAATTAATAGGTTATGCGCTGAACATAGCAACAACTATGCAAAGGAAACTATAAAAAAGTACATTAGTCAGTAAGAGTTATATTGTCACTGAAAATGAAAGCTTTGAGAAAGCCTAACCTGACACAAAAGTGTTATTATGATATTATGAAAATGAACCACACCAGTCTTCAAGCAAAACTGAAAACACAAGAAATTGAAAAATTGCATGATATAGCACTATCTCTAAATGTGTGTGCCTTATTAAGGTAGATTGTTTAAAGAAGCAAGTAAGAGACTAAACAGATAAATATTTAGGACTAAGCCTCTGTTGTTCAGAGAGCTGAATAATTGTATAATTGTATAATAATTGAATTTTTCGTAAAAAATAATTATTCTTATTGAGTGCATTTTTTAATGTGCCCATCATCTTTTTACTCCTACATTCTTCATATTTTTCTTTTTGTGGGCAGAGAATGAATGTGTGTATTATCTTTCAGTTGTGCATTAATGAGTTTTATCTCTATGAGCAGGGTTTATCGCTCTTATTCAAACTCAGACACAGCTGCACTTCTGAAAAAAATGGATTTCCTTAATATATGATATTTTAAAATTGCTTGGAAATGTCCAACAAAAGCTTCTTTTATTCTCTCTTTTTGCAGCAGGAAAGAGTTTTGGTGATTCACAGCAGAAAACAATGGCTGTGCCAACTGAAAGGTCTCCACTACTGCAGACACAGACTGAATAGAATAGAGAAATCACTGTGGCTGCCTGCCTACGTCTAAGCCCATGTCTCCCACCCTTTTTATTAGATTTATTAAAGCAGTCCAATACTGTCCTTTACAATAATTCCCCATAGGCAGTATTGTGAGTGTACTGTGAATAGAGAAGTCATATTTAAACTACCATGCATTCAGATGCTTCAAGACCTTCTCAGCATTAGCTCCTGGTTACTAGGCAACAATACTGCTCTGGTCAATTGAGTAATAATGTAATATACCTGTGAATGCATATATATAAATATACATTTGCATTGAAGGCCCTGTTTCATTACAGTGAGCACACTGTGTGCATCCATTTTGTGTGATTCTTCTGTTGCCTGTCCATCAACTGAAATTAATTCTCAGAGGAGAAGAGCTCTTTGGCACATTGATAGCTAATTACTTGCTCAGTTTTTG